>NW_020266058.1:0-1769 GCF_003255815.1 Theropithecus gelada | reverse complement strand
TCTCTACAAAAAACTAAAAATGAGCCAGGCGTGTGGTCACACACCTGTGGTCCCAGATACTTGAGGCTGAGGTGGGAGGATCCCTTGAGCCTGAAAGGTCGAGGCTGCTGTGAGCCTTGTTCATGCCACTGCACTCCAGCCTGGGCAACAGAGGGAAGCCTTGTCTCAAAAAAAGAAAAAAGAAAGACAGTAGTAGCCGCATACTCTATATATTGGTTTTGTGAAAATTAGAGATTTTATATATCTGGAAAATGGCTTCATGGTAACAGGTGACCATGAAATTAAGAGTGTGTTTCCTGGCCAGGCATGGGGGCTCACGCATGTAATCCCAGCACTTTGGGAGATTGAGGCAGGCGGATCACCTGAGGTCAGGAGTTCAAAACCAGCCTGACCAACACGGAGAAACCCTGTCTCCACTAAAAATACAAAATTAGCTGGGCATGGTGGCTCATGCCTGAGGCAGTAGAATTGCTTGAACCCAGGAGGCAGAGGTTGCAGTGAGCCGAGATCGCGCCATTGCACTCCAGCCTGGGCAACAAGAGCGAAACTCCATTTCAACAACAACGGTGTGTATTCCTGACTATTGAATGTACTACTAATTAAGAACTTGAAGCAGCTCTTAATTTAACTAGAAATCTAATTTATTTCAAGTACTTAATGACATCTGAGATTAAATACAAAGTCTCTTTTCAGTTTGAACAATACACAGCAAAAGTGGAGACTCCTTGGATAAAGGGAACCCAAATTAGAACCTTTTCTGTCTTCAACTAAAGTTGTCTTCAACTAAGTAAAGTTGAAGACAGCATGTTTTGTTAGGGCTGAGTACAGAAAAGAATCTGACAATATGACAATTTCTGTGATATCTATATTGGCCTTCTATTTTTTAAAAAGAAGATATACTTTTAACCCTTTTTTTTTTTTGAGAGAGAGAGGGTCTTGCTCTGTGGCCCTCTCTGCAGTGCGGTAGCGTGATCACAACTCACTGCAGCCTCAACCTCCCAGGCTGAAGCGATCCTCCCACCTCAGCCTCCTGAGTAGCTAGAACTACAAGTACATGCTACCATGCCTGGCTATGTTTTGTAGAGACAGGGCCTCACTATGTTGTTCAAACTCATCTAGAACTTCCAGGCTCAGGCAGTAGGGTGCAAAGGGGACTCTGGAAGCCAGGTGTCAAGTCTTAATTTGTCCAAGATATCCTGCCCAAGATAACAACAACCTGTGTTGGGCAACTCACTTAACCTGTGAATCTCAGACAAAGCAAGGAGCAGTAAATACTTCTACGTTCTTTTTTCTGGAGATGGAGTTTTCTCTTGTTGTCCAGGCTAGAGTCCAATGGCGTGATCTCGGCTAACTGTAGCCTCTTCCTCCCAGGTTCAAGCGATTTTCCTGTCTGGCATTACAGGTGCCCGCCACCATACCCGGCTTTTTTATTTTAAGGCTCTTGTTGCCCAGGCTAGAGTGTAGTGGTGTGATCTCAGCTCACTGCAACCTCTGCCTCCTGGGTTCAAGCGATTCTCCTGCCTCAGCCTCCTGAGTAGCTGGGATTACAGGCACCTACCACCATACCCAGCTAATTTTTTTGCAATTTTAGTAGAGAGAGGGTTTCACTGTGTTGGCCAGGCTAATCTCAAACTCCTAAACTCAAGTGACCCACCCACATCAGCTGGGATTACAGGTGTGAACCAACATGTCCGGCTCGAGGTTCTATTCTAATTCTAAAAGTTTCATTATCTCAATGGGGTAGTAAATAGATTGCACTTTAAGATACA
>NW_020266057.1:0-1770 GCF_003255815.1 Theropithecus gelada | reverse complement strand
ACAGGGTGAATGTCCACCCTGTGCCACATTGCGAGTAATATCAGCCTCTCCCCTCCATGGATATTAGGAACAATATCCCAGACTGGGTGTACGCCTCCTGCTGTACAGAGTGCCATATCATCCTCTCCCTCCCAGGATAGTAATTACAATATCACTGGGCGGGAGCACACAGCCTGCGAATTATTATCATCCTCTCCCCCTCTGCATACTGGGAACAATATCTCAGAAGAGCTGTACCCTCAGTGCCATATTCGGACTAATAGCATAGGCTTCTTCCGGGAATATTAGGAGCAATATTACCAGGTAGCTATCCATTCATTGCTATGTTTGGAGTCATGTGATACTCTACCCCCGTTTATATTAGGATCAGTGTCACGTGGTGAGCGTACACCTACTGCGATATTAAAACTAAAATCCTGCTTTCCGTCCCTGGATATTAAGAACAGCATCACAGGTAGGTTTACACTTCCTGTGGAATTAGGAATAATAATATGACTATTAATCATCAATGATCGATTTTAATAATTATGAATGATACTAAAAATTTATAGGATACCATTATTAATTACGGATAATGATTTTAAATACATGATTATGCATGCTTTCAATTAATTATTAATATTAATGTCATCAAATAATATTATTAGTTCCTAATACTAATTATTATTTGATTCCCAGCATCTCTGGGTATTGATTTAAGTCACATTAATTGCTAATATCATAATACTATTAATAGTGATATTACTAATAATTATTATTACAAATCATTAACATTTTAAACCAGTATTAATTTTTACTCTCCTTATTGTGATCATTAATATCAATTATTATTAATATTCATATAATTACTAATATTAATGATTAATAGACTTGTTCCTGATATCCACCGGGGAGAGGACGATGTTAATTTCTATATCACAGACGGTGTACACCCCCCGTAATAGTGTTTCAAACTTCTGCTTGGGAGAGGAGGATATGACTATCAGTACCACTGGAAGTAGAAACAACCCTGGGATACTGTTCTGAATATTCAGGGAGGAAGAGGCTGATATGACTCCTGATACAGAGCGGGTTACTCCCTCTGAGGGTGTGCACACTGGGGGTGTACAATCGCCTGAGAAGGAGTTGAAAATTTTCAGATGGGGAGATGATATTACTCACAGTATCATAAAGAGGCTGTGAGTCCACAAGGCTCCCAGAAGCCAGGGAGGCGGGCCGGGGGTGGCGTCTGGGAGCCTGATCGCGGGGGGGGCCTGCACCCCCGGCGATGGGGCTCCCAGAAGCCAGGGGGGCGGGCCGGGGGTGGCATCTGGGAGCCCGATCCCAGGGGATGCCTGCACCCCCGGCGATGGGGCTCCCAGAAACCGGGGGAGCAGGCCGGGGGTGGCGACTGGGAGCCCGATCACGGGGGGTGCCTGCATCCCCGGCGATGGGGCTCCCAGAAGCAAGGGGGGCGGGCCGGGGGTGGCGTCTGGTTCAAACCGGATCAAACCGGATCAGACCGGATCAGACCGGTTGAAACTGGATCAAACCGGATCGGTCCGGATCAAACCGGTTTTGACTGGCTCAGACCGGATCAGACCGGATGAAACCGGTTTTGACNTCAGACCGGATCAAACCGGCTCAAACCAGTTCAAACCGGATCAGACCAGATGAAACCGGTTCAAACCGGCTCAAACCACGTGAAACCGGCTCAGACCGGATGAAACCGGTTCAGACCGGATCCAACCGGATGGAACCGGATCAAACCAGCTGAAACCGGTTCAAACC
>NW_020266056.1:0-1769 GCF_003255815.1 Theropithecus gelada | reverse complement strand
GGAGTACGAGGGTCTGCCTCAGAGGAGGAGACCTGAGGACGAGATAGAGGCCAGAGGGCTGTGGGGTTGAGGGCGAGTGTGGGGCAGGGGCAGGGGCCGGAGGGGTGCAGGGCTGAGGCCGGGGCAGTGGTAGGAGGGGTGTGGGGCTGTGAGTCAAGCTGCATGGTGGCCTCTATGAATTGGGAGACTCCAGGCAGGAATACAAGCTACTGACCCCTTGACTTCAGCCCTGGGACTCCTGACTTCCTGGGCTGAGAGGAGGTTTGCATTTGTGGTAATTTGTTGCAGCAGCAATAGGAAGGTAATGCATTGTATCTGTTCTTCACCTCCAAACCTTTGAAAAGTAATCCTGTTGTATTGGCCTTTTGTGTGCCCTAAATTCTAATGAGATGGTTTGTAAGAAATAATGGACACAAACGATGGCAGACCAAAAAGTTGGACAGAAGCAGTGTCTTCTGTGGTTCTGTAGTTTGGGTCTGTGAAGTTAGATTTCGGTCAGAGAGTGTGTGGTCTTGTTCAGCGTGTACCTGGAGTACTTGTTCAGAACTCCTGGGGGGAGTGGTCTTTAACACCGTTAGGATTAAAACTCCAAGCACATCAGGGCCAGAGTTCCTGAGTCAGTGTTAGGCGACCTTTGAATAAGAGCTGGCATGTAGAATCTGCCCACGTTACGAGTATGAAGCAGCAAAATCTTTTTTTTTATTTTTTGAGATGGAGTCTCGTTCTGTCACCCAGACTGGAGTACAGTGGTGAGGCCTTGGCTCACTGCAACCTCCACTGCCCGTGCTCAAGTTATTCTCCTGCTTCAGCCTCCAAATTGCATGATTTATTTTCCTGTTTTATATACTTAGTATGTGAAAACTCTGCAAACCTTATTAATACAAATGACATGCCAGAACTGAGGAGAATCTGGCATTTTCCCATGCAAATTAGTAGTGATGTGGAATTCCTGGGCTGGTTTGGTTTTATAAGACATGGGATGGATTCTTTGCCTAATTTCTGTGGAGCTAACAATTGTTAATCACCCAGCACTCTTACCTCCCCCAACAGCTCAGGTGAGGGGGGTGTTACCCCCACTGTCGTGATGAGAGGCAGGAGACTGAGGCTTAGATGAGCAGGTGACACATTACTGTCCAGCCCCACCCACCCTGTAGTTTCCTGCCATGGCTCAGCTATCTTCCTGCAAGAAAGGACAGACACCCTGGTGCTGGGTAGAATTCCTTGTGAACCCCTTTCCTTCCTCCAGGGAGTTCTTGCTTTACAGTGGTGGCTCATGGGGAGTCCTCTGGCCCACTGAGAAAGTGACTCATGTTGTGACATTACTGCCTCTGTCCGGCTGCTGTCGATTGGGTGATTTGTAAAGAGATATTTATTGCTCACAGCTCTGGAAGCTGGAAAGTCCAAGGTCAAGGCACCTGCAGATCTGGTGTCCCAGGGCCTGTGGCTCACAGACGGCAGCATCTCGCCGGGTCTTGCGTGGCAGCTGTCGTCTCGTCAGAACTCACGTGGTGGAGGAGCAGGAGGGCTGCTCCAGGCCTCCCAACAAGGACACCAACCCCAGTCCTGAGAGCAGGACCTCCCAAAGGCCCCACCTCTTAATGTATCCCGTCGGAGATGGTTTCAGCATGAGGTTTTGGGGACATTCAGGCCAGAGCCATTGCTCTGCTGTGGTGTTAGGCTGCATGGCATCATTACCGCAGCAGAGCCACAGCTTCTTATCTGCATTTGCTGCAGGAGGAAGACGCAGGTGCCTGTGCAAGTTGGGGTTC
>NW_020266055.1:0-1770 GCF_003255815.1 Theropithecus gelada | reverse complement strand
TTCAGTACAGGGTATCAAAAATGGACTTGACCTTTTCTCCTGTTAATTTTTTCAGACACCCTCTCACCCAGCCTTTCTTCCCTGGGCATAGAGGAGACCTGCCTCATGTGAAGTACCTTTGCAGAATTAAAAAGTATCTTGGGCTCAGCTCTCCCCAGGGGCCTTCAGAACTCACCAAGGATAAAGCTGCAGACTTCTGGCGGTCACACAGCAACTAAAACCGATCACATCTACAAGTCAATTGTGAATCAATCTTTCCTCCTCTTGCCGCAGTGTTCCTCACTTAGTCTTGGATGGAAGCTTCGGTCCCCTCCTGGGCCCCAACCCTGAGGTCCCCAGGTTCCCCGTTTTTCACGTCTAATCTCAATGGACCCCCTCCTCCACACACACTTTTTGACCACCCAGCCCACAGAAGGCCCCGGGCTTCCAAATGGGCTAGGTCCTCCTTAGAGAGGCAGGTAGGTGAAGAGGGAGCATGGACACCCAACGCCTGCTGGGCAAACCCGAATCTGGAGCAGGTGAAGCTGTCGAAGGACCAGCGGTGGCCTGGCAGGTCTTCTCCTGTCCTCTGCTCTTGGCCCCAGACCCGCGCTCACAGCCATATCCTGGTCACCAGTGCTGCACCCTCTCGGCCACGCAGGGCAAGAGAGGACTGGATGGAAGCTGCGGTATTTGGGCGCTGTCAAGGTCAGCATTGTGAAAAGCCGGGAGACCTGATGTGGACACAGGGAGGTCTGGACCGGAGGCGCGGCTGGCGAGAGGCCTTGCCTCTGCCCCTCTTCCTTCAGAGCCTCCTCCTCCCAGGGAACCTCTGCGCGCCTCATCAAAGCAGAGAGTGGTTTCCAAACAGACCACCCCCCAGCATGCAATTGGGTTATCCCGCCCCAAGCTGGAGGGTGGGTGCCCATGGGGTCGCCAGGCACCAAGGGCCCCACCCGCGCGGACCCGGTCTCTCCTCCAGGCTCAGCTGGGCCTCGAGGGCGGCGAGCAGCTCGGCTCTGAGGAAGGTCCCGGCCGGCTGGCGCTGCCCAACTTGGACAGCCTTCCTGACCCACCCGGGAGCTGAGTTTCAAGGCTTCCCGGAGAGGCCAGCCCGGATTCGGAGCGAAGGGTTTCTCAGGCGACGAGCCTCGAAGAGAAGCAGCCCTGGTTCCCTGAGCCCGGGGCCACCGCTGGCAGGGAGCGCGCTTGGATCTTGCAGCCGCTAAAGCCTGGCGCACTCCTCCTCGACCACAAGCCGCGGAAAACAAGTGGCAGAGACACACTCTTGGCAGCGACACACTCTTTGGCAGCGACACACTCTTTGGCAGCGACACACTCTTTAAGTTGAGGTTTTTCAGTCATGCCTGAGGTTTGCTTTTTCAGCGGTTCGCTGTTTCAACTTATTTTGTCAGCTTAATGTACTTATTATTTCAGTTTAGTATTTCCACTTAGTTTTTCGGCTTAGTGTACTTAGAGAAGAGGTTTCTTCCTCTTCTGGGGAATCAGTGTTTGGAGACGACTTCTGTGGTTAGAGCCTACTTGGTCGTGAAGAGACGACTTTGGTGGTGATCCTCAACCGCATCGGATATCGCCACCCTGTTCCCCGTCAGTCTCAGCTCATCAGCAAAGGGCTCGGTGGCTCTCTTCAGAGGAGACTGGACGAGGTTGTCAAAGCGGCTGGATCAGAAGTGTTGCCATGTCGGATGGAGCGGTGTCCACGATGAACCTGAGCATGGTACCAGCATCTGGGGGTGTGGAATTGGGAGGGAAAGCTGGGGCCCCACAGTG
>NW_020266054.1:0-1770 GCF_003255815.1 Theropithecus gelada | reverse complement strand
AAACAAAGCCTTATTGCTTGGTATGGAGAAAGTTGAAGTGGCCTGGAGAGAAGATCAAGCCAACCACAACTTTCCCTTAAGCCAAAGCCTAACCCTTAGCAAGGCCCTAATTCTCTTCAATTTTATGAAGGCCGAGAGAGATGAGGAAGCTGCAGAAGAAAAGTCTGAAGTCAGCATAAGTTGGTTCATGAGGTTTAAGGAAGGAAGCCATCTCTATGATATAATAGTGCAAGATGAAGCTGCAAGTTCTGATGTAGAAGCTGCAGTAAGTTATCCAGAAGATCTGGCTAAGATCATTGATGAAGGTGGCTGTCATGCGCGTCCGTGTGAAGAGACCACCAAACAGGCTTTGTGTGAGCAACATGGCTGTTTATTTCACCTGGGTGCAGGCGGGCTGAGTCTGAAAAGAGAGTTAGCGAAGGGAGATAAGGGTGGGGCTGTTTTATAGGATTTGGGTAGGTAAAGGAAAATTACAGTCAAAGGGGGGTTGTTCTCTGGCGGGCAGGAGTGGGGGTTACAAGGTGCTCAGTGGGGGAGCTTTTTGAGCCAGAATGAGCCAGGAAAAGGAATTTCACAAGATAATATCATCGCTTAAGGCAAGGACTGGCCATTTTCACTTCTTTTGTGGTGGAATGTCATCGGTTAAGGCGAGGCAGGGCATTTGCACTTCTTTTGTGATTCTTCAGTTACTTCAGGCCATCTGGGCATATACCTGCAAGTCACAGGGGATGCGATGGCTTGGCTTGGGCTCAGAGGCCTGACATTCCTGCCTTCTTATATTAATAAGAAAAATAAAATAGTGTGAAGTGTTGGGGCGGCGAAAATTTTTGGGGGGTGGTATGGAGAGAGAATGGGCGATGTTTCTCAGGGCTGCTTCAAGCAGGATTAGGGGCAGCGTGGGAAGCTAGAGTGGGAGAGATTAAGCTGAAGGAAGATTTTGTGGTAAGGGGTGATATTGTGGGGTCGTTAGAAGAAACTTTTGTCGTATTGAATGATTGGTGATGGCCTGGATGCGGTTTTGCTTGAATTAAAAAACTAAACGGAAGACACAAGGTAAGAGAAGGAGAAAAAACAGGTACTGCAGGACTAAGAATTGGGAAGACCTAGAACATCTAATTAGAGAGTGCTTAAGGCGGCTCAGCATAGCCTTGCCAACAAAGACTATTTACTTTAAGAGGGAGTTTAGAGTGGTGGTTTGGGACAGCACTAGGAGATATCAGCTGTGATGGCTTGGAGAAAGGGTGTAAACTGGCAGTGTAAACACAAGCAGGGCATTTATGAGTAGTTGAGAACGGTGAATAGGGGTATGCCTAGACAGAAGACAGAAGGGATGAAAGATTTTTGGGGTGCAGTCCAAGTTGGTCCGGTGTCTGGAATGAGACTGGGACCTAATAAAAAGGAGTATCCACACAGGAGCTCAAATTGGCTGGAACCTGTAGCATTCCGAGGACAGGCCTGAATTCTGAGAAAGGAAAAGTGGTAAAAGTATTGTCTAGTCCTTTTTAAGTTGGTGACTGAGCTTGGTGAGGTGTGTTTTTAAAAGACTATTAGTCTGTTCTACCTTTTCTGAAGATTGAGGACGGTAAAGGATATAAAGGTTTCACTGAATACCAGGAGCCTGAGAAACTGCTTGGGTGATTTGACTATTAAAAGCTGGTCCGTTATCAGACTGTAGAGATATAGGAAGGCCAAACCAAGGAATTATGTCTGACAGAAGGGAGGAAATGACTGTGGTGGCCTTCTCAGACCCTGTGGGAAAGGCCTCTACCC
>NW_020266053.1:0-1770 GCF_003255815.1 Theropithecus gelada | reverse complement strand
AAAGGGATCCGAAATATCTTTTCTCAGATTTCACCGAAATAAGGCTAGCAAAGAGATGCACGAAATTCAGAGGTAACTCTGTGAGGTGAATTAACAGAACACTAAGCAGTTTCTAAGAAATCTTCTTTCCAGATTTCATCTGAGGATATTTCCTTTTTCACCATAGTCTTCTATGGGCTTCCAAATATCTCTTTGCCAATTCCACCAGAACTGTCTTAGCGAAAGGCTTCTTGAGGGGAAAGCTGTAACTCTGTGAGATGATTTCACAGAACACAAAGAAGTTTCTCAGAAAGCTTCTTTCTCTTTGTTATCGGAGGATATTTCCTTCGGCCCTATAGTCTTCAAAGGGATCCGAAATATCTGTTCTCAGATTCCACAGAAATAAGGCTGGCAAAGAGATGCACGAAATAAGGATGTAACTCTGTGAGATGAATTAACAGAACACTAAGCAGTTTCCCAAAAGTTTCTTTAAGTATTTCATCTGAGGATATTTCGTTTTTCAGCATAGCCCTCTATGGGCTTCCAAATATCACTTTGCCAATTCCACCAGAACTGTCTTAGCGAAAGGCTTCTTGAGGGGAAAGCTGTAACTCTGTGAGATGATTTCACAGAACACAAAGAAGTTTCTCAGAAAGCTTCTTTCTCTTTGTTATCGGAGGATATTACCTTGGGCCCTATAGTCTTCAAAGGGATCCGAAATATCTGTTCTCAGATTTCATAGAAATAAGGCTAGCTAAGAGATGCAAGAAATACAGATGTAAGTCTGTAAGATGAATTAACAGAACACTAAGCAGTTTCTCAAAAAGCTTCTTTCCATATTTCATCTGAGGATATTTCCTTTTTCACCATAGCCCTCTATGGGCTTCCAAATATCACTTTGCCAATTCCACAAGAACTGTCTTACCGAAAGGCTTCTTGAGGGGAAAGCTGTAACTCTGTGAGATGATTTCACAGAACACAAAGAAGTTTCTCAGAAAGCTTCTTTCTCTTTGTTATCGGAGGATATTTCCTTTGGCAATACAGTCTTCAAAGGGATCCGAAATATCTGTTCTCAGATTACACAGACATAAGGCTAGCAAAGAGATGCACGAAATACAGATGTAACTCTGTGAGATGAATTAACAGAACACTAAGCAGTTTCTCAGAAAGCTTCTTTCCAGATTTCTTCTGAGGATATTTCCTTTTTCACCATAGCCCTCTATGGGCTTCCAAATATCACTTTGCCAATTCCACCAGAACTGTCTTAGCGAAAAGCCCTTGAGGGGAAAGCTGTAACTCTGTGAGATGATTTCACAGAACACAAAGAAGTTTCTCAGAAAGCTTCTCTCTCTTTGTTATCGGAGGATATTTCCTTTGGCCCTATAGTCTTCAAAGGGATCCGAAATATCTGTTCTCAGATTCCGCAGACATAAGGCCAGCAAGGAGATCCACGAAATACAGTTGTAACTCTGTCAGATGAATTAACAGAACACTAAGCAGTTTCTCAGAAACCTTCTGTCCAGATTTCAACTGAGGATATTTCCTTTTTCACCATGGCCCTCTATGGGCTTCCAAATATCTCTTTGCCAATTCCACAAGAACTGTCTTAGCGAAAGGCTTCTTGAGGGGAAAGCTGTAACTCTGTGAGATGATTTCACAGAACACAAAGAAGTTTCTCAGAAAGCTTCTTTCTCTTTGTAATCAGAGGATATTTCCTTTGGCCCTATAGTCTTCAAAGGGATCCGAAATATTTCTTCTCAGATTCCACTGAAATAAGGCTGGCAAAGAGAT
>NW_020266052.1:0-1770 GCF_003255815.1 Theropithecus gelada | reverse complement strand
GCTTGAACCTGGGAGACAGAGGTTGCAGTGAGCTGAGATCGTACCACTGCACTCCAGCCTGGGCAACAGAGGGAGACTACTGGAAAAAAAAAAAAAAAAATTACCTGGGGAATTTTCTGAAAGCTCAGGCCTCACCCCGGATGAATTAGATGTGAATCTGTGAATCTCTGGGCATGGGACCTGGGCTTCCACAACTTTGTAAAGTTGCCATGGGATTTCAAGGTTGAGAGCCCTGTGTTAGGTTGAGAAATGATCAGGAAATTTTATAATCTCAAATCTTGGCAGCCAGTGTGGCAGGATGCAGACCTTCTCTCTGGGTTATCTGGGTTATCTCACAGGGGACCTGCCATTTCTTTCTCTTTTTCTTTTCCTTTCTTTTATATTTAAAATTTTTTTTTTGTAGAGTCAAGGTCTTGCTATGTTGCCTAGGCTGATCTCGAACTCCTGGCCTCAAGCAATCCTCTTACCTTGGCCTCCCAAAGTGCTGGGATTACAGGAATGAGCCGCTGCACCTGGCCTAAGACCTGCCCTTACTCCCCCAAGCTAAGCCCAGGCAGCCCAGCCAAGGCAGATCTTCCCTCTTCTAAACCTGAAACCCCTCCTGAGCCCCCTCGAGTGCCCCATCCTTACCCCATAGGTCCAGGCTTATACCACCTGGTTATTCTTTATTCTCATGCACTCCAGGATGAGATCAGAGAATGAAGAGGGTCTTGAGGCCAGCCTGGGAGAGAAGCACCAGCCTTCCTATTGGCAAGGAATGACCCAGTGCTGGGGGGAGTGAGGGGCCCTCTGAGGGTGCCAGGGGCACGCCGGGAGCCGCTGCTAACTCCTCCAGACAGAGCCGCACTGGTCTGAGGGATCAGGTGATGCAGGCTCGAATTTCTCCTGAAGCGTTTTTTTTTTTCTCTGCAGGGGAGAGGGGGATAGTGGAGCTGGCATTTGAAAGACTCTGTACCAGTGTCCTCTCCTCAAACCCTCACATCGTGCTCAGGAGGGCTTGGACTGGACAAGACCCCACTGGACAGATGTGCAAATGGAGGCTGAAGGCCAACTGCCTTACTCAAGGGTGTTCAGAAGCCAGACCACCTCCTTTCAACCCCGTGCCCAGCCCAGTTATGTGGCCCAGGGTGCAAACAGAAGGTTTCGAGCAGGACTGGAATATACTGGTCTTCAGTGAAATGTTTTTTTTGTTTGTTGTTTGTTTGTTTGAGACAGAGTCTTGCTCAGACTGGAGTGCAGTGGCACAATCTCAGCTCACTGCAACCTCTACCTCCCAGGTTCAAGCAATTCTCTGCCTCAGCCTCCTGAGTAGCTGGGATTACAGGTGGCTGCCCCCACGCCCGGCTAATTTTTGCATTTTTTTTTTTTTTTTTTTTGAGGCGGAGTCTCCCTCTGTCGCCCAGGCTGGAGTGCAGTGGCCGGATCTCAGCTCACTGCAAGCTCTGCCTCCCAGGTTTACGCTATTCTCCTGCCTCAGCCTCCCGAGTAGCTGGGACTACAGGCACCCGCCACCTCGCCCGGCTAGATTTTTGTATTTTTTAGTAGAGACGGGGTTTCACCGTGTTAGCCAGGATGGTCTTGCTCTCCTGACCTTGTGATCCGCCCATCTCGGCCTCCCAAAGTGCTGGGATTACAGGCTTGAGCCACCGCGCCCGGCCAATTTTTGCATTTTTAATACAGATGGGGTTTCACCATCTTGGCCAAGCTAGTCTTGAGCTCCTGACCTCGTGATCCACCCACCTCGGCCTTCCAAAGTGCTGGGATTACAGG
>NW_020266051.1:0-1771 GCF_003255815.1 Theropithecus gelada | reverse complement strand
GCTGGGAGTGGGGAGAATCAGAAGTTGTTCATGTGTGTGCAGTTTCAGTTATGCCAGATGGGGAGGTTCTAGAGACCTGCCGTACAGCTTGATGCCTATAGTTCACACAGATTGAGTGTTTCTTACGCATCAGACTTAGGACAGAAAGTGTTTTGGATTTCTGACATTTTTTGATTCGAAATATTTGTCACATACTTACTGGTTTAGCATCCCAAATCTGAAAGATTCAAAATCTAAAATGCTCCAGTGAGCATTTCTTTTCAGCATCAGATTAGTCAGCAAAAGTGGGTGGTGATAGGCTAAATACATTCTTGCCCTTTTTTTTTCTCACCACTTTTCTAGCTTGGTGATTAGTTTTTGGTCAATTCCATACTGGCCATGCTGCACTTGTATGTTTTTGAAGGCTTTGGGATGTGAGAAATAATGATTGCTATTTTCTATGTCGTCAACACTTTCCACCTTTCCATGTTTGCATCTTTTTCTCAGTGTCTCTGTTGTGGCAGTCATCAATAAGAGCCTATCAGGTCAGATTTAGGATAGAGTTTTGTAATTCTGCAAAAAAATGTTACTGGGATTCTGGTAGGGGTTGCGTTGAATCTGCAGCTCACTTTGGGTAGTATTGTCATCCTAACAATGTTGATTTTTCCAATCCATGAAAATGAAATGTCTTCCCACATATTGATGTCGTCTTTAATTTCATTCAGTAACGTTTTGTAGTTTTCAGGGTATAACCCTTAGACCTTTTTGGTTAAACTTATTCCAAAATATTTTATTCCTTTTGATGTTAGTGAGAATGGAAATTCTTTTCTGAATTTCCTTTCACATTGTTGATTGTTACTGTATAGTCTAAAGAAAGATCTAGAAAGAGTGAAGGGCACAGGCAAAAGCTCGTGGTTTTCGGGCAGAAACATATTCCCTGTCCTGGGTTTTTGATTTTCCCTCTCCCTTAGCAAAGGGCAGATGGCTCTTCCCTGATAGCCAGATAGACTTCACTGGAAAATATATTGCCAGTGCTCCAGGGATCCACTTACTAGGGACTATGATCCTCTTGATTATGAGATTTGTTCCACCAGTGACTGAGTTATGCATGAAACAGACATAGACCCCTCTCTATGTTTTAGTGGTTTGGAGGATAAAGAACACTTGTGCTGATTGCTGGAACTTCCCATCAATCAGCCAAGAATGCTCTGTCAGTGGGTGAGAGTCTGTGAGGCAGGGGAGCTTGGGGAGTTCCCCTGGATGGTAATAGGTGTATGAAGAAGAAATGGTGGGGGCGTCCAGGCCAACTGGAGCAAAGAGAATAAAATCACAGCTGATGTTGTCAGAGGGAAGGGAAAATCCTGGTCTATGGAAGGGCCACGGTGACCCTGTGAGCTAAGTCACAACACTGAAGTCCCAGCCAAATCCCTGCTGTGTTCACTGATCAGGAGCCTGAGACATTCACCTACTTCTCCCATCATAAGCTTTGCTCCCTGAGTCTCCCATGACAGGAGCAGCCTCTTCTCTCCCATTGGTGATCAAGCCTGAGCCTACTCTTAGGACTCATGGCCAGCTTTGATGTCTGGGGAGAAGGGTCTCTGTACTTGCACCTGAGAAGGACTGGGAGGCCTGGCCTCTGGCCATGTGTATTTGGGATGGCAGCCTGGCTCACAGAGGAACAGAAGATACTCACAGAGGAGATTCAAGGTGACTGGATCACTGCGGCTGGAACTCCGTGTGTTCTTCATTTCACATTCATAGGGTCCTGCAGTATCCTTTGTGACACCAAATA
>NW_020266050.1:0-1771 GCF_003255815.1 Theropithecus gelada | reverse complement strand
TTCACCGTAGCCCTCTATGGGCTTTCAAATATCACTTTGCCACTTCCCCAAGAAATATCTTAGCGTATTGCTTCTTGAGGGGAAAACTGTAACTGTTTGAGATGATTTCACAGAACACAAAGAGGTTTCTCAGAAAGCTTCTTTCTCTTTGTTATCGGAGGATATTTCCTTTGGCCGTATAGTCTTCAAAGGGATCTGGACTATATTTCCTTTGGCCCTATAGTCTTCAAAGGGATCCGAAATATCTGTTCTCAGATACCACAGAAATAAGGCTAGCAAAGAGATCCACGAAAAACAGATGTAACTCTGTGAGTGGAAGTCACACAACACAGAGCAGTTTCTCAGAAAGCTTCTTTCCAGATTTCATCTGAGGATATTTCCTTTTTCAACATAGCGCTCTCATGGGCTTCCAAATATCACTTGGCCAATTCCACAAGAAGTGTCTTAGCGAAAGGCTTCTTGAGGGGAAAGCTATAACTCTGTGAGATGATTTCACAGAACACAAAGAAGTTTCTCAGAAAGCTTCTTCCTCTTTGTTATCGGAGGATATTTCCTTTGGCCCTATAGTCTTCAAAGGGATCCGAAATATCTGTTCTCAGATTACACAGAGATAAGGCTAGCAATGAGATCCACGAAATACAGATGTAACTCTGTGCGTGGAGGTCATACATTACAGAGCAGTTTCTCAGAAAGCTTCTTTCCAGATTTCATCTAAGGATATTTCCTTTTTCACCATAGCCCTCTATGGGCTTTCAAATATCACTTTGCCAATTCCACAAGAACTGTCTTAGCGAAAGTCTTCTTGAGGGGGAAGCTGTAACTCTGTGAGACGATTTCACAGAACACAAAGAAGTTTCTCACAAAACTTCTTTCTCTTTTTTATCGGAGGATATTTCCTTGGGCCCTATAGTCTTCAAAGGGATCCGAAATATCTGTTCTCAGATTCCACAAAAATAAGGCTAGCAAAGAGATCCACGAAATACAGATGTAACTCTGTGAGATGAATTAACACAACACTAAGCAGTTTCTTAGAAAGCTTCTTTCCAGATATCATCTGAGGATATTTCCTTTTTCAACATAGCCCCCTATGGGCTTCCAAATATCACTTTGCCAATTCCAAAAGAACTGTCTTAGCGAAAGGCTTCTTGAGGGGAAAGCTGTAACTCTGTGAGATGATTTCACAGAACACAACGAATTTTCTCAGAAAGTTTCTCTCTCCTTGTTATCGGAGGATACTTCCTTTGGCCCTATAGTCTTCATAGGGATCGGAAATATCTGTTCTCAGATTCCACAGAAATAAGGCTAGCAAAGAGAACCACGAAATACAGATGTAACTCTGTGAGTTGAATTAACACAACACTAAAAATTTTCTCAGAAAACTTCTTTCCAGATTTCATCTGAGGATATTTCCTTTTTCACCATTGCCCTCTATGGGCTTCCAAATATCTCTTTTCCAATTCCACAAGAAGTGTCTTAGCGAAAGGCTTCGTGAGGGGAAATCTGTAACTCTGTGAGATGATTTCACAGAACACAAAGAAGTTTTTCAGAAAGCTTCTTTCTCTTTCTTATCGGAGGATATTTCCTTTGGCCGTATAGTCTTCAAAGGGATCTGGACTATATTTCCTTTGGCCCTATAGTCTTCAAAGGGATCCGAAATATCTGTTCTCAGACACCACAGAAATAAGGCTAGCAAAGAGATCCACGAAAAACAGATGTAACTCTGCGAGTGGAAGTCACACAACACAGAGCAGTTTCTCAGAAAGCTTCTTTC
>NW_020266049.1:643-1771 GCF_003255815.1 Theropithecus gelada | reverse complement strand
AGATCCACGAAATGCAGATGTAACTCTGTAAGATGAATTAACAGAACACTAAGCAGTTTCTCAGAAAACTTCTTTCCAGATTTCATCTGAGGATATTTCCTTTTTCACCATAGCCCTCTATGGGCTATCAAACATCACTTTTCCAATTCCACAAGAACTGTCTTAGCGAAAGGGTTCTTCAGGGGAAAACTGTAACTCTGTGAGGTGATTTCACAGAACACAAAGAAGTTTCTCAGAAAGCTTCTTTCTCATTGTTATAGGAGGATGTTTCCTTTGGCCCTATAGTCTTTAAAGGGATCCAAAATATCTCTTCTCAGATTCCACAGAAATAAGGCTATCAAAGAGATCCACGAAATACAGAGGTAACTCTGTGAGACGAATTAACAGAACTCTAAGCAGTTTCTCAGAATGCATGTTTCCAGATTTCATATAAGGATATTTCCTTTTTCACCATAGCCCACTATGGGCTTTCAAATATCACTTTGCCAATTCCACAAGAACTGTCTTAGCGAAAGGCTTCTTGAGTGGAATGCTGTAACTCGGTGAGATGATTTCACAGAACACTAAGAAGTTTCTCAGAAAGCTTCTTTCTCATTGTTATCGGATTATATTTTCTTTTTTCCCTATAGTCTTCAAAGGGATCCGAAATAGCTGTTCTCAGATTCCACAGAAATAAGGCTAGCAATGTGACCCACGAAATATAGATGTAATTTTGTGAGATAAATTAACAGAACACTAAGCGGTTTCTCAGAAAGCTTCTTTCCAGATTTCATCGGAGGATATTTCCTTTTTCACTATACCCCTCTAAGGGCTTTCAAATATCATTCTGCGAATTCCACAAGAACTGTCTTAGCGAAAGGCTTCTAGAGGGGAATGCTGTAACTCTGTGAGATGATTTCACAGAACACAAAGAAGTTTCTCAGATAGCTTCTTTCTCTTTGTTATCGGAGGATATTTCCTTTGGCCCTATAGTCTTCAAAGGGATCCGAAATATCTCTTCTCAGATTCCACAGAAATAAGGCTAGCAAGGAAATCCACAAACTACAGATGTAACTCTGTGAGATGAATTAACAGAACACTAAGCAGTTTCTCAGAAAGCTTCTTTCCAGATTTCATCTGAGGATATTA
>NW_020266049.1:0-575 GCF_003255815.1 Theropithecus gelada | reverse complement strand
TGAGGGGAAAGCTGTAACTCTGTGAGATGATTTCACCGAACACAAAGAAGTTTCTCAGAAAGCTTCTTTCTCTTTGTTATCGGAGGATATTTGCTTTGGCCCCATAGTCTTTAAAGGGATCGGAAATATCTGTTCTCAGATTCCACAGAAATAAGGCTGGCAGAGAGATCCACGAAATACAGATATAACACTGTGAGATAAATTAACAGAACACTAACCAGTTTCTCAGAAAGCTTCTTTCCAGATTTCATCTGAGGATATTTCCTTTTTCACCATACCCCTCTACGGGCTTCCAAATATCACTTTGCCAATTCCAGAAGAACTGTCTCAGCGAAAGGCTTCTTCAGTGGAATGCTGCAACTCTGTGAGATGATTTCACAGAACACAAGGAAGGTTCTCAGAAAGCTTCTTTCTCATGGTTATCGGAGGATATTTCCTTTGGCCCTATAGTCCTCAAAGGGATCCGAAATATCTGTTCTGAGACTCCACAGAAATAAGGCTAGCAAAGAGATCCACGAAATACAGATGTAACACTGTGAGATGAATTAAGAGAACACTAAGCAGTTTCTCAGAAA
>NW_020266048.1:0-8090 GCF_003255815.1 Theropithecus gelada | reverse complement strand
GAGACAGAGGTTGCAGTAAGCCCAGATCGCACCACTGCACTCCAGCCTGGGCAACAAAGCGAGACTCTGTCTCGAAATAATAATAATAATAATATGAATGTTCTTGCGTGTACAGAAGATATATGCTTGTCCCAGTTAATTACGCACAATGCATAATGCTCAGTCAGGTGTGTCTGAGTCCAAAATGATACCCAAACTGAGATCACTGAGCCATTGAGATCCACCCACTTACCCATCCGCCCATCCATCCATCCACTCACCCATCCACCCATCTATCCACTCAACCATGCACCCATCCATCCACTCACCCATCCAGCCATCCACTTACCATCTATCCGCCAACTCACCCATCCATTCACCCACCTTCCTGACCACACACCCACTCACCCATCCACCCATCTATCCATTCACTCAAACTTGCACCCATCCATCCACTCACCCATCCAGCCGTCCACTCATCCATCCATACACCAATTCACCCATCTGTTCACCCATCCTCTCAACCACACACACAATCACCCATCCACCCATCTACCCACCCATCCACCCACTCACTCACCAATCCACCCACTCACTCATCCATTCACCCATCCACACATTCATTCACTCACCCACTCATCCGTCCATTTTTTTTTTTTTTTTTTTTTGAGACAGAGTCTCACTCTGTGTCCCAGGCTGGAGTGCAGTGGTGTGATCTTGGCTCACTGCAACCTCCGCCTCCTGGGTTCAAGCGATTCTCATCCCTCAGCCTCCCAAGTAGCTGGGACCACAGGTGTGTGCCACCATGCCTGGCAAATTTTTGTAATTTTAGTAGAGTTGAGGTTTCACCATGTTGGCCAGACTGATCTCGAACTCCTGACCTCAAGTAATCTGCCCACCTTGGCCTCCCAAAGTGCTGAGATTCCAGGCATGAGCCACCACACCCGGCCTCCATCCATCTATTCTTCTATTCTTCCGTCCACTCACCCACCCATCCATCCATTCTCCCATCTTCTCATCCCTCCCTCTCTCCTCCAACTGGTCACTCATTATGACTTATCCACGTAGTTTACCATCTATTCCAATTATCTGGACGAGACACGCCACCCCAGCCCTTCCCAGTCGTACTTCTCTTGGGGTGAGTTGAGGGGAGAGGTGTGGGTCCAGAGCTGGGGAAGGACTTCTCCAAGTGTGTGCAGGCCAGCCTTGCTCAGCCCCGTCCTACCCAAATTCCCCGGGGACAGCGCTGGGGGCTGGTGATTTAGAAGGATGAACCCCGCCCGATAGCAGAGTCTGAAATGGTTAAATTTCTTTCCTCACAGTGAAAATAACTTTATTGTTCCCTTTATGTGCACAGTGCAAGTTTGCTATCACTGCTCTAACGATGCAGTGAGATACAAGGCTAATGATGCAGTGAGATACAAGGGTAATGATGCAGTGAGATACAAGGGTGTCCAGGCTTCTCCTGCAGGTGCAAGCAGTTTTTCCGACTGGCACCGCCCTCTGTCCAGCCTGCAGGCTCATCCTTGCAACCAAGCCGCACCTGACGCCTCCGGGGACCACTCAGGCTTCCCTTCCTGACTAAACCTCACTGACACCCAGGGGAGTGGCCTCTTGTTCTCCTGTAGACTCTTCTCTCTATGACACGACCTCCTGCTGCATTTCAAATCCCCGTCACACACCCACCACCCGCCACCCACCACTTGTCCACCTGAGATCGAGGTAGGACAAGGTTATTCCCCTACAGCCCAGGACATGCCACCTAGTGACATCAGTAGAACGAATGAATAATGAATGGCATGAATGAATGAGATCTTGAAAATGACTCTGAATTGTGGGTGAACCTGCCAACACCCTCGCTTGGTGACGGGGTACACGGCATGTAAAACGTAATCAGGGTGGGGTATGGTGGCCTGTAATCCCAGCACTTTGGGAGGCCGAGGTGAGTGAATCACCTGAGGTCAGGTGTTAGAGACCAGTCTGGCCAACATGGCGAAACCCCGTCTCTACTAAAAATACAAAAATGAGCCGGGTGTGGTGTTGGGCGCCTGTAATCCCAGATACTCAGGAGGCGCTGCACTCCAGCCTGGGCGACAGAGCGAGACTCCGTAAAACAACAACAAAAAACCACGATAGGGAATGATGGCCCCAAGGTTGGAGGAGAGGCTCTGAGCCTCTCACTCACCCGAACTCCACCTGCCCAAGCCAGGCCTGCTCCGTTCCCCCAGCGGTCAGGGATTCCAAACGGAGAGCTGGACCACCCCCTCTGCAGCCCCAAAGACCACTCTGACCACCAGCCTGTTGACTCAGACCGTTGTTTAATGAGATGATCACAGCCACATGGCACCCCAGCTCCATGGGGGCCTCTGCCCTCCTCTCGGGACTGGCGGGGAAGGAGAGGGGAGGAAGAGGGGGATGGGAGCGAGGCTGAAGCACGGGGAAGTGGGCGGGAGGTGTGGGTGGAGGGGATCAGAAAGCCCCACCAGGGAAAGTCGGGACAAAGCTGCCGCCTCTTCCGTGGATCCTCGGGGCCACCCGGGGCTCACCCACACTTCCTAATTTCCCGGCGGATCCAGGCGACATGGCTCTGGACGCTTGTGAAGACGGCCGGCAGCTGGATCGTGGAGCAGCCGATCCCCCAGCTGACCACGCCCACCTGGACCCAGGAGCCTGCCTTCCTGCAGACCAGGGGCCCTCCGGAGTCCCCCTGCAGGGAGAGGGGACAGTCACACATCTCGCCAGGGGCCTTGGCACAACGGGACTCCTTGTCCAGCCTTGAGAGGCCCAGACCAGGAGGAGCCCCCGGCGCAAGGCAGAACCCAGACATCTTACCATGCAGGGGCCGCGGCCCAGGCTGCCGGCACACAGCATGTCTTCCGGGATGACCGTCCTGTCGGCACTGGCGTGCAGATACTCCTTGTAGCCCTCCTCACAGGCCTCGTGGTCTTCCAGTGTGATGTGCACCTGCTGCAGGCGGTAGGGTGGGTGTAGTGGCGCTGGGGGTGGAGGAGGGGAGTCAGGAAGCAGCAGGGGGCTGTGTCCCCGACGCGGTGGATTCATTCACACCCGCCACGGCCAAGGCGGCCACGGGGAGGGGTCCCGAACCGCCTGTGACGCCTGGGCCTGGGGCTCTGGTCCTGCTCTTGTCACTCCGACCTGGAGCCAGGCTGAGCCTAAGTTTCCCCAACTGTCCTGGGTGGGAGTGTGACCTCAGCCCATGCCGTGATAGATGGGCTCAGATTCCGCAGACAGACTCAGGCTAGGTGGTGTCCTGGCATCTACGTCCCTCCAAAGCTTCAGGATCTTACTTAGAAATAGATTCTTGGCAGATTGATTAAGGTGGGATGAGGCCATGCTGGGTTAGGAACGGCCCTAATTCCAAGACAGGTGCCCTAATGAGAGGCGGAACAGGGGCGGCCCCAGCCCAGAGGAGAAGGTGACATGAAGACCCAGGCAGAGATGGGAGCCATGCGGTCATGAGCCCCGGGACACCAGGGCCACCAGAGGCTGGGAGAGGCCAGGAGGGGCCCTCCCCTAGAATCGGAGCGGGAGCAGGGCCCTGCCCACACCTGGACCTCGGGAGAGCACGTCTCCGTGGTGTGAAGCACCCAGGGTGTGCGTCCCGTCATAGCCCCAGGACACAGACACGGGGGGCACCCGGGGGCCTGCAGCCCAAAGGTTCCAGAACACAGGAAGAAGCGTGACTTCCCCCATCAAAAAACATAACCAGATTCTTCCTCCCACCCCCACCCCAAAAACCCGCACCGAGCAGTGTGAGGGCAGCAGGCTGCGGACCCGGGGACTTGAACTGATTCCGCCCCCGCCGCTGGCAGACCCGGAGAGCTGTGAAACGCCCTTTACCGCCTTTAATGTAAAACGAATATCAGAGCATCAGAGCGGCCACGGGGGGCTGAGAGACCGTGTCAGGGGGACAGCTGGGACCTGCGGGATGCTCCTTTCCTTCCCTGTCCTATTTATTTCCGAGCTTGTGAACCAGCCCCCGAGGGACCTGCCTCCAGGAATGGGCATGGAGGGGAAAAGTGGGGAACTTCCCCACGCCCCTCCACGCCCCTCGCCCCCCCAGCCCTTCTCACTGTAGTAGGACGTCCTGCCCCAGCCGGTCAGCCAGCACTCGTCCTCCGGGGTGAAGTTCAGGGCCTCGGGCGGCAGGGTGACTGGCTGAACGTTGCTTGCTGCGCCCACGCGGGTGGCCAGCCGCAGCAAGGCCAGGTCGAATCCGAGGTGGGCAGCGACGTAGTTGGGGTGGACGATGATCCGGCTGACGTTCAGCAGACCCCGGCCCCCGTACAGATACACGTCCCCGGCGTGGATCCGGTAGGTGGACGGGTCGGTGTCCTTCCTGGGGGAGGATGGACCCGGGCTGCTCAGGGGGCCTGGTCTGCGGCGGCCCCACTCCCACCTCCCCTCGCTGGGGTCCCCGGCCCGGGACTCACCGGAAAATGCAGTGGGCGGCGGTCAGCACCCACTGGGGGTGGATGAGGGAGCCCCCGCAGATGTGCACCCAGGAGGCCCAGTGGTAGCTGTAGATCCTCAGGCTGACCTGCCACGGCCACTTCCCCTGGGGGGGCGTTGTGGCCCCCCACGATGCCCACCAGGTCATTCTCGGGAACGGGCACTGGGAGCACCGGGAGGAGGTCAGGGAACCCAGCCTCTGCCACCCAAGCCTCACCCCGCGCCTGCCCTCGGGCAGAAGCTGGTCTGTGCACGTGTGCCCTGGATCCTCAGGACACAGGTGGCAGAGCCCCTGGGAAGGGAGGGCTGTGTGGGGTCGGGACTCACCTGGGCTTCCTGCGCTGCAGCTCCCCAGGGAGGAGACGGCCAGGAACAGCAGCAGCAGCATCTGTGGGGAGAGGGTGTGGGGTATGGGCTGGGGACTCAGACCTGGGATCAGGGGTGGGGGCCAGGAGCCACCCGCAGGCATCAGGGAGGGGATGACGCCCTTACCGTGCGGGCACTCAGCAGCTCTCTCCCCGGCGGGCACTCGGCAGCTCTCTCCCCGGCGGGCACTCAGCAGCTGTCTCCCCCAGCCCCTCGGAGCCCCTTTATCCTCAACCGCAGGAAGTGGGCAGCTGCCTGGTCAGTCCTCTCCTCAGAGGAGGGGTGGCGGGGGAGTGGCCTCTCGTTCAGCCACTGGGTCGCTGTTCCCACCGGCATCGCCAGCCAGAGTAGAGCCAGCAGGGTTAGGGGAGAGAAGGGTGTCTCAGCTGCGACTGCAGAAGCACCAACAGGTTCCCGCCCTGCGGGCGAGGCAGGTCAAATAGCGTCCCCACCTTGAGCCGCCCCTGGCGATGCTCAGAGTCAGGTGGCCAAGATTGCTCGATGCCCAGGGCAGGTGGTGACAATGTTGACAACGTGGGCAGAGTCCCTGCCCTGGGGCTGCACAGTGGGCTCCCAGCTTCCAGAACTACTGCCCACAGGCAGATCAGTGCACAGAGACCGAAAGCAGTGGGGCTTCACCAAGGCCTGGGCCCATGATCTGAGGCCAAATCATCACTGCACGGGTGGAAACGGGGCCCAGGGGAGCCAAGTGCTGGCCATGGAATCCAGCACCCGGGACCCCATGGCCAACCCCAGGCTCTGTCATCCCAGGTCCACACAGCGGCCCAACCCTGGGCCCAGCTCTCCTCCGCTGGTGGCCAGGGCAGACGGTTCTCTTCCTCACAGAGACACCTGTGACCCTGGCCCATTGGAACATCCTGGCAGGTGCAGTGTGGACATCACTGCAGGGGGCTGGAGGGGCCCCTCCCCAGACTCCATGCAGGGCTCCATAATGGAATTCGCCCCAACTCTGGGTAGGCCGAGCAGCTCAGCCAGAGGTAGCAGAGTCTCCTTCTCCTGGCTGGAGCCCCCAGCTCGCCGCCAACCCCACCCTCTGTCCCCTTCCTCATCCACCAGGAACAAGCCTCTCCTTGGTGACTCAGGAAAGCACTTCCAACCCCAGCTCAGGCCCTTGCCCGCTGAGCTCTGAGCTCTGAGTGGCCTCTGGGTGGCTGGTGATGCCAGTGGTGACAGTGACTGAGTCCTCGGGGCTGGCTGTGCCTTGGGAACCACAAGGAACTGGAGCCGCCTCCAGCCAGGGAGTGGGGGGCAGGCCCTGAGCTCTGCTTCGGGGGTCCCAGGCCAGGCTGTCCTGTCTGTCCTCAGCCCTGCCCGTCCAGGGGTCCTGGGCAGACGGCATTGGAGTGGACAGAGGGAGCCAGAGGGCCCGGAGCGGGGCATGGGATAGCCAGGGTGCTTGGCTCTGGGGCAGCCCACTCTGGGCGTGGCGGAGTGTGGGTGGGTGGAGTGGCCAGAAGCTGCTGGGATTTAGGACTGGGAGTCTGAACCTGGGAGGCTTTGGGACAGCCCAGGCAGGGCCGAGCCCCACGGCCAATCAGAGAACGCTTTGCTTCCCAGGCCTGGAAAGAGCCAGGAGGCACCTGGAGAAACAGCCCAGGAGAGACCTGGAGGGAGGGCAAGATGTCCCAGCCTCTTCCGCCAGGGCCAGCGGTCAGCGGCCAGCGGCCCTCGGGGGAGAGGGAGAATGGAGATGGCAAGGCTGACGTCCTCACACCCCCACCTCGGCCTGGGGCTCACTCCTGGGAAGGCCACCACGGCACAGCCAGGGACACAAGGGCGGGACGAGGGCCAGCTCTTGAAACACCCTGTGTCCTGCTTTCTGTGCTGACCACGGAGGTGCGGGCCCATCCCTCACAGACGGTCCTGGCTGCGGCTGTTGGGCAATGGCAGCTGGGAACAGGACACCTGTTTCTCCTGATAGGGTCAGGACCAGACCACCATGAGAGCGTTTGGTGATAGAATCAGAGGAAGGACCGGGGGCCGTGCAACCGTTAAGACTGGGGTCAGAGGCCCTGGCCAATGATAGGGTCAAGTCCAGGCCTGCGGCCAGGGCGCCCGAGCCCAGGGACATCATTAGGCAAAGGATGTGGCTGCTTCAGGCCAGTGTTGCAAAAGGGTTGGGCTGGAGAAAAGACCAGGCAGAGGGTCCCAGCTCAGGGGCCCAGGGGCCTCAGAACAGAGTGTGCAGAGCCCGAGGTCACTGGGACCTGGGAGATGAAGGGCTCCTGACCACGATTCTTCCATGTCCCAAGGTCACTCAGCCTTTTGTGTACAAATGGAACCCTGGTGTCCATCAGTCTGGCTTCCCTGGTGTGGAGTCAGCTCTCACAGACCTGCAACGCCCTGCACGCCTGCTTCCCGGGGTCCTGGGAAGACGCTTCCTGGGCACAGGGTGGAGTCTGCTCCTCGTCCCGGGCGTCTGCTGGTCTTCCCCTGGCACCCTGCACGCCGGGTGCCCGCTGCTCACACTGGGCACCCCTTTGTGATGAGGCCGCTGAGCTGCACTTCCTGGTTTGGGAGACCATTTCCCAAAGGCATTTTAATGCAGCCATTGAGTTTGTGATGAGCTTAAAACCCACATCGATATGACTTGAAAAACCAGAAAACATTATCTTCTTCCAACGTGAAATAGTTTTTAAGGTAAAAGACCTCGGCCAAAATACGTTTTTGAAGTAGAAGTTCTGCATAATTCTATACCCTGCAGTCCCCACTCTCGCTGCCCGCCGTCACTTCCCCGGCGTACACACGTGTGTTCACGAGAGAAAGCTGTGCGGTGACGGTGCTGTGAACACTTCCCTCCCTGCTGACGACCTGCAGGAGAAACGTCGTGCCTAATGGCATGTCGTACCCGGCTGTATGGATTTAGGGAAACTTATTTCACCCGTTCTCCATGGACATTTAGGCAGTCTCCAATAATTTGCTGTTATAAACAATAATGGGAGGGGCCGGGCGCGGTGGCTCACGCCTGTAATCCCAGCACTTTGGGAGGTCGAAGTGGGCAGATCACGAGGCCAGGAGTTCAAGACCAGCCTGGCCAACAGAGCAAAATCCCATCTCTACCAAAAGCATTAAAAAAAATTAGCCAGGCGTGGTGGCGCACACCTGTCATCCCAGCTACTCGGGAGACAGAGGCAGAAGAATTGCTTGAACCCAAGAGACAGAGGTTGCAGTAAGCCCAGATCGCACCACTGCACTCCAGCCTGGGCAACAAAGCGAGACTCTGTCTCGAAATAATAATAATAATAATATGA
>NW_020266047.1:0-1772 GCF_003255815.1 Theropithecus gelada | reverse complement strand
TCCTTCCTTCCTTCCTTCCTTCCTTCCTTCCTTCCTTCCTTCCTTCCATTCTGCCTTTCTTTAGTGAAGGTGATTTTTCTCTGATGATATGATTTAATTTGACGCTTTTTATTTTTTGTGTATTTGTTGCATGCTTTTGATTTGAAGTGACCAATGGACTTGCAAATACTATCTTATAAACCATTATCTGAAGCAGATAACAACTTAATGCTGTTTATATAAATAAGCGTGTAAAAACAAAACTAATGAAAACTCTGTGCTTTAACTTAATTGCCTTACTTTTTCATTTTTTCTTGTTTTTATTTATTTCTTATTGTACTGTCTATATCTTGAAAAGTTGTTGCAGTTATTTTTTATTGGTTCATCTTTTACTCTTTCAGTTTAAGAGTACTTTACACACCACAGTTAGTGTTATAATAGCCCGTGTGTTTCTATGTACCTACTATTGCCAGTAAGTTTTCTACAATCAGATGATATCTTATTGCGCATTATTATCCTTTGTTTTCTGATTAAGCTAAACCCTTTAGCAATTTTTTAGAGAAGTCTGGTGGTGATAAAATCCTTCAGCTTTTGACTGTCTCGGAAAGTCTTTATTTCTCCTTCATGTTAGAAGAATATTCTTGCCAGATATACTATTGTAGGCTAAATGTTATTTTTCCCTCCAGTGCTTTAAATATGTCACACCACTTTTCTTGGCCTGTAAGACTTCCACCCAAATGTCTGCTGACAGATGTATTGGAGCTTCATTATATGTTATTTGTTTCTTTTCTCTTGCTGCTTTTAGGATCTTTTCTTTGTCCTTAACCTATGTGAGTTTGAATATTGAATGCCTTAAGGTAGTCTTCTACCAAGACTTCACCAAGAAATCTGCTTGGTGTTCTATAACCTTCTTGTACTTGGATGTTGATATCTTTCTCTAGGTTTGGAAGTTCTCTGCTATTATCTCTTTGAGTAAACTTTCTACCCCTATTTCTTTCTCTACCCTCTCTCTCAGGTCAATAACTTTTAGATTTCACTCTTTGGGGTGCTTTTCTAGATCCTGTAGGCATGCTTCATTATTTATTATTCTTTCTCCTTTTGTCTTTTCGGTGTATTTTCAAGGCTTTTATTTAAGTTCACTAATTCTTCTGCTTGATAATTCTGCTATTAAAGGATTTGATACATTCTTCAGTATGCCAATTGTGGTTTTCAGTTTGAGAATTTCTGCTTGATTCTTTTCAATTATTTCAATTCCTGTATTAAATTTATCTTACAGATTTCTGAATTCCTTCTCTGTGTTATCTTGAATTTATTTGAATTTCCTCAGCACAGCTATTTTGAATTCTCTGTCTAAAAAGTCACATATCTGTTTCTCCAGGATTGTGTCTGGGTGACTTGATTAGTTCATTTGGTGACGTTATGTTTTCCTGGATGATGTTTTGATATTAGTAGATTTTCAATGTCTGGGCATCGAAGAGTAACATATTTATTGTAGTCTTCACTGTCTGGACTTAGCCATCTTTCTTGGAAAAGCTTTCCAGATATTTGAAAGGACTTGAGTATTGTGATCTAAGCTGTATGTACTTTAAAGGACACTCCAAGCAGGTAACACTGTGGTTCTTGCAGACTTGGGGAGATACCACCTTTATGGTCTTGGACAAGTTCCGGGAGAATTCTCTGGATTACCAAGCAGAGACATTTGTTCTCTTCCCTTACTTTCTCCCAAACAGAGTGCCCGCCTTCCTTCCTTCCTTCCTTCCTTCCTTCCTTCCTTCCTTCCTTCCTTCCTTCCT
>NW_020266046.1:0-1772 GCF_003255815.1 Theropithecus gelada | reverse complement strand
AACATGGAAAGGAACAACCGGTACCAGCCATTGCAAAAACATGCCAAAATGTAAAGACCATCGAGGCTAGGAAGAAACTGCATCAACTAACGAGCAAAATAACCAGTTAATATCATAATGGCAGGATCAAGTTCACACATAACAATCTTAACCTTAAATGTAAATGGACTAAATGCTCCAATTAAGAGACACAGACTGGCAAACTGGATAAAGAGTCAAGACCCATCAGTCTGCTGTATTCAGGAGACCCATCTCACACGCAGAGACATACATAGGCTCAAAATAAAGGGATGGAGGAAGATTTACCAAGCAAATGGAGAACAAAAAAAAGCGGGGGTTGCAATACTAGTCTCTGATAAAACAGACTTTAAACCATCAAAGATCAAAAGAGACAAAGAAGGCCATTACATAATGGTAAAGGGATCAATTCAACAGGAAGAGCTAACTATCCTAAATATATATGCACCCAATACAGGAGCACCCAGATTCATAAAGCAAGTCCTTAGAGACTTACAAAGAGACTTAGACTCCCATACAATAATAATGGGAGACTTCAACACTCCACTGTCAACATTAGACAGATCAACGAGACAGAAAGTTAACAAGGATATCCAGGAATTGAACTCATCTCTGCAGCAAGCAGACCTAATAGACATCTATAGAACTCTCCACCCCAAATCAACAGAATATACATTCTTCTCAGCACCACATCGTACTTACTCCAAAATTGACCATATAATTGGAAGTAAAGCACTCCTCAGCAAATGTACAAGAACAGAAATTATAACAAACTGTCTCTCAGACCACAGTGCAATCAAACTAGAACTCAGGACTAAGAAACTCAATCAAAACCGCTCAACTACATGGAAACTGAACAACCTGCTCCTGAATGACTACTGGGTACATAATGAAATGAAGGCAGAAATAAAGATGTTCTTTGAAACCAATGAGAACAAAGATACAACATACCAGAATCTCTGGGACACATTTAAAGCAGTGTGTAGAGGGAAATTTATAGCACTAAATGCCCACAAGAGAAAGCAGGAAAGATCAAAAATTGACACTCTAACATCGCAATTAAAAGAACTAGAGAAGCAAGAGCAAACACATTCGAAAGCTAGCAGAAGGCAAGAAATAACTAAGATCAGAGCAGAACTGAAGGAGATAGAGACACAAAAAACCCTCCAAAAAATCAATGAATCCAGGAGTTGGTTTTTTGAAAAGATCAACAAAATTGACAGACCACTAGCAAGACTAATAAAGAAGAAAAGAGAGAAGAATCAAATCGACGCAATTAAAAATGATAAAGGGGATATCACCACCAATTCCACAGAAATACAAACTACCATCAGAGAATACTATAAACACCTCTACGCAAATAAACTGGAAAACCTAGAAGAAATGGATAATTTCCTGGACACTTACACTCTTCCAAGACTAAACCAGGAAGAAGTTGAATCCCTGAATAGACCAATAGTAGGCTCTGAAATTGAGGCAATAATTAATAGCCTACCAACCAAAAAAAGTCCAGGACCAGATGGATTCACAGCTGAATTCTACCAGAGGTACAAGGAGGAGTTGGTACCATTCCTTCTGAAACTATTCCAATCAATAGAAAAAGAGGGAATCCTCCCTAACTCATTTTATGAGGCCAACATCATCCTGATACCAAAGCCTGGCAGAGACACAACAAAAAAAGAGAATTTTAGACCAATATCCCTGATGAACATCGATGCAAAAATCCTCAATAAAATACTGGCAAACCGGATTCA
>NW_020266045.1:0-1772 GCF_003255815.1 Theropithecus gelada | reverse complement strand
ATACAGAAAACCACCAAGAAAAATATTTGTAATTCGACCATTCAGAAGTAACCACAAACATTTTAGTATATGTACCATTTTGTTTGCATCTTTTACATATATAAAAGATCTTTTATATATTTATGTATGTAAAAAACACAAACACATGTATATATTTTTGCTTATTCGCCCTCCAGAGAAACAGGATTAAATTCACATTTTTCACTTAAATATATAAAATGAACATTTATCTCTGTCATTATTCTACTATAGCCTAATATCTGTTTTGAGTTTTATTGATTGTTATTCCTTAATTTATGAAACATTTAGGTTGATTACAATTTTTCATGTTATAAATAACAACGTAATGAACACAGTTATCCATATAACTTTTGGTGCGTCCTGGTATTTTTCCTAGGATAAATTACTAGATATAGAATTACTGGGTTGAAGAGTATAAAAGATTAAAAAAAAATTCTTTTATCAAAAAGTTTACAAAAGAAACTTTAAAAATGTTTCATCAAAAAGTTTACAAAAAATTGGTAAATAATTTTCAAGCATGAAAATGAGTGCTTATTACTGATTTCACTCATTATCATTGTTTTAGAAAATTACCTTATATTTAGAATAAAAATCTGTATTCAGAATACAGTCACATCTATTAAGCATACCTTATAAATGGGTGTCCAGGGGAGAGAATACAGTCATGGGTTCTTAGTTTCTGTTTCTGGTTAGGCCAGTAAAGCCTCTTCCCCATCCCTCTTTTCCACTTATCGCTAGAGACAGAAACTAAAAAAACCATGGCTTCAGGCTGCTAAAAGCCTAAAATCTCTACTAAAATACAAAAATTATCTGGGTGTGGTGGTGGGTGCCTGTGATCCCAGCTACTCAGGAGGCTGAGGCAGAATTGCTTGAACCCAGGAGGCGGAGGTTGCAGTGAGCAGAAATCACACCACAGCACTCCAGCCTGGCCAACGGAGTGAGACTACATCTTAAAAAAAAAAAAAATAGATTGATTTTTAGCCATGTGCAGATAAGAAGAATGTATATTCTCTTGGGTGAAGTGTTCTGTATATGTCTGTTAGGTGCATTTGATCAAGAGTCGACTTCAGGTCTTGAATATTTTTCTTTTTCTTTTTCTTTTTTTTTTTTTTTTTGAGACAAGATCTCACTTTGTCACCTAGGCTGGAGTGCAGTGGTGTGATCTCAGCTCACAGCACCCTCGATCTCCGAAGTTCAAGTGATCCTTCCACCTCAGCTTCCCAAGTAGCTGAGACTACAGGCGTGAGACACCACACCCAGCTAATTTTTGTATTTTTTGGAAAAACATGGTTTCTCCATGTTGCCCAGGCTAGTCCTAAACTCCTGAGCTCAAGTGATCTGCCTACCTCAGCCTCCTCGGTGCTAGGGTTACAGGCATGTGCCACCATGCCTGACTTGGTCTTGAATATTTTTGTCAGCTTTCTGCCTTGATGATCTGCCTAGTACTGACAGTGGGGTATTGAAATCTCCCACTATTATTGTGTGGTTATCTAAGTCTCTTTGTAGGTCTGTAAGAATTTGTTTTATGAATCATGGTGTTCGGCGATGGGTGCATATATATTTAGGATAGTTAAGTCTTCTTTTTGAATTGAACTCTTTATCATTATGTAATGCTCTTCTTTGTCATTTTGGATCATTGTTGATTTAAAGTCTGTTTTATCTGAAGTTAGAATAGGAATTCCTGCTCTTTTTTTTGTTTTGTTTGCTTTGTAGATATTTCTCTGTCCCTTTACTCTAAGTCCATGGTGTCA
>NW_020266044.1:0-1772 GCF_003255815.1 Theropithecus gelada | reverse complement strand
TGTTAATCTAATTAAAATTAGTGACATCATTTAGCATTTATGTCTTGAACAAAAGTTTGGAATCCTGAAGAAGAAATTTAATTTGCTAATAAATATATTTGAGTGGAATTGAAATCCTTATATATTACTTCTAATAAGAACGCAAGATGAATTATGATATAGAAAATTCTTTCTCTCATTCTCCAAAATCTAATAGTTAAATTGAACTTATCGAATAACATTATTTGCCAGGCATGTGGCTTACATCTGGAATTCCAATACTTTAGGAGGCAAAGGCAGGTGGATTGTTTGAGCTGAGGAGTTGCAGACCAGGTTTGGCAGTACAGTGAAACCAAATCTTGGAAAAAAAAAAAAAAAAAGCCAGGTGTGGTGGCTTGCCTGTAGTCCCAGATACTCAGGAGGATGAGGTGGGAGGATCACGTGAGCCTGGGGAAGCTGGGACTGCAGTGCACCATGATTGTGTCACTGCACTCCAGCTTGGGCAACAGACTGAGACCCTATCTCAAAGAAAGAAAGAGAAAGAGAACAAAAGAACAAGAGAAAGAAAGCAAGAAAGCAGGAAGGAAGGAGGGAAAGAAGGAAGGAAGGAAGGAAGGAAGGAGAAAGAAAGGAAGGAAGGAAGGAAAAATAATGTTTTTGGTGCCAATAATCTTTGTGAAATTATACATGGAATTTTGCTTTAATGAAATAGATTTAACTAAGTTGTGACATGATTTAAGTGTACTGACCCTAGCAATCAGAGACCTCCGAATCTCCACAATGACTTCACAGTTACATTTGACAACAATTGATTCTCCTATCATACATACAGCGTAGTCAGAATTTCAGAACTCCAACTTTCCCTATGCTATTTGTGCACACTGCTTAACATCTCTAAGACTCGATATTTTTACTCTTAAAATACTACTAATAATAGTATCTAGTTTTTATGATATAACGTGTATCAAAAGCATTATACTTTCAGGCAGATAGCAATTTCTCAGTAAATATTTGCTAATGTTTTAGTACAATAAGGAAAATTGGATTATGATATTTATGACACTGTTGATTCTCCTTCTAGAAATATTTGTTTCTAAAACTTGTTTTCAAGTAGAGCAGTATTTTGTGTTCAAATTGAAAATATATGTTCATTCTTTTTTTAAAAAAGTATTCCTTGAATATTTTCATTTAAAAAATTCCTAAATGAGCTTGAGCAAGGAGGACAGGAGACATCAGTAAAATAAGGCTTTGTGGCATAGGAGACATTTGGTGGAGAGCTTTCAGCTCAAATAAGATTTGAAAAAAAAAAAAAAAGAAGAAAAAGAGACTAATCAGTCAAAGTAGTTTTGAAGGAAATATCTTGAAGAGAGAGAACATAAAATGAAGATCAGGTATTTATTATTTTATAAATAAATCAGGTATTTATTATTTATTATTTTAATACTCTACCCATAAGATAGAAAGCACTGGGTTTTTTTAATTGATCACAAAGGGAAAATAGTTTCAAGAGCCATTCTTTGTTCAGCCTAAAGCAGGTTTTACATTTTGAAACAATGACAAATTGTGCTAAGTAGATAATATCCACATTCGTGTGTATATGAACAATTCTGTTCTCAATAAAAACACTTTATTCACACAAGTGATGATTATCTGTGTTTGATTTAGTGCTGAAAGGCCAAAGGGGGACTAATAAAATTTTAGAAATGCAAGCAGCTTAACTGGAAAATCATGATCATATTCAACTCATCATGTCTGAAATAAGAAAACAAAGCAAAAATTAAATAAGAAAAAAA
>NW_020266043.1:0-1772 GCF_003255815.1 Theropithecus gelada | reverse complement strand
TTCTTGTGGAATTGGCAAATTGATATTTGGAAGCCCTTAGAAGGCTTTGGTGAAAAAGGAAATATCCTCAGATGAAATCTGGAAAGAAGCTTTCTGAGAAACTGCTTACGGTTCTGTTAATTCATCTCAAAGAGTTACATCTGGATTTCGTGGATCTCTTTGCTAGTCTTATTTCTGTGGAACCTGAGAACAGATATTTCGGATCCCTTGGAAGACAATAGGGCCAGAGGTTATATCCTCCGATAACAAAGAGAAAGAAGCTTTCTGAGAAAATTCTTTGTGTTCTGTGAAATCATTTCACAGACTCTCAGCTTTCCCCTCAAGAAGCCTTTCGCTAAGACAGTTGTTGTGGAATTGGCAAAGTTATATTTGGAAGCCCATAGAGGGCTATGTTGAAAAAGGAAATATCTTCAGATGAAATCTGGAAAGAAGCTTTCTGAGAAACTGCTCTGTCATGTGCGACTTCTACTCACAGAGTTACATCTGTATTTCGTGGATCCCTTTGCTAGCCTTATTTCTGTGGAATCTGAGAACAGATATTTCGGATCCCTTTGAAGACTATAGGGCTAAAGGAAATATCCTCCGATAACAAAGAGAAAGAAGCTTTCTGAATAACTTCTTTGTGTTCTGTCAAATCATCCCACAGAGTTACAGCTTTCCCCTCAAGAGGCCTTTCGCTAAGACAGTTCTTGTGGAATAGGGAAAGTGGTATTTGGAAGCCCTTAGAGGGCTATGTTGTAAAAGGAAATATCCTGAGATGAAATCTGGAAAGAAGCTTTCTGAGGAACTGCTTAGTGTTCTGTTAATTCATCTAACAGCGTTACATCTGTATTTCGTGGATCTCTTTGCTAGCCTTATTTCTGTGGAATCTGAGACCAGATACTTCGGATTCCTTTCTTTGAAGACTATAGGGCCAAAGGAAATATCCTTCAATAACAAAGAGAAAGAAGCTTTCTGAGAAACTTCTTTGTGTTCTCTGAAATCATCTCACAGAGTTACAGCTTTCCCCTCAAGAAGCCTTTCGCTAAGACAGTTCTTGTGGAATTGGCAAAGTGATATTTGGAAGCCCATAGAGGGCTATGGTGAAAAAGGAAATATCCTCAGATGAAATCTGGAAACAAGCTTTCTGAGAAACTGCTTAGTGTTCTGTTAATTCATCTCACAGAATTACATCTGTATATCGTGTATCTCTTTGCTAGCCTGATTTTTGTGGAATATGAGAACAGATATTTCGGATCCCTTTGAAGACTATAGGGCCAAAGGAAATATCCTCCGATAACAAAAAGAAGGAAGCTTTCTGAGAAACTTCTTTGTGTTCTGTGAAAACATCTCACAGAGTTACTGCTTTCCCGGGAAGAAGCCTTTCCCTAAGACAGCTCTTGTGGAATTGGCAAAGTTATATGTGGAAGCCCTTAGAGGGCTACGGTGAAAAAGGAAATATCCTCAAATGAAATCTGGAAAGAAGCCTTCTGAGAAACTGCTTACTGTTCTGTTAATTCATCTCACAGAGCTACATTTGTATTTCATGCATCTCTTTGCTAGCCTTATTTCTGTGGAATCTGAAACCAGATATTTCGGATCCCTTTGAAGACTATAGGGTCAAAGGAAATATACTCCGATAACAAAGAGAAAGTAGCTTTCTGAGAAACTTCTTTGTGTTCTGTGAAATCATCTCACAGATTTACAGCTTTCCCCTCAAGAAGCCTTTCGCTAAGACAGTTGTTGTGGAATTGGCAAAGTGATATTTGGAAGCCCATAGTGGGCTATGTTGA
>NW_020266042.1:0-1772 GCF_003255815.1 Theropithecus gelada | reverse complement strand
AGAGCGGTTTCTCAGAAAGCTTCTTTCCATATTTCATGTGAGGATATTTCCATTTTCACCATAGCCCTCTATGGGCTTCCAAATGTCACTTTGCCAATTCCACAAGAACTGTAGTCGCGAAAGGCTTCTTGAGGGGAAAGCTGTTACTCTTCTAGATGATTTCACAGAACACAAAGAAGTTTCTCAGAAAGCTTCTTTCTCTTTGTTATCGGAGGATATTTCCTTTGGCAATATAGTCTTCAAATGATCCCAAATATCTGTTGTCAGATTCCACAAAAATAAGGCTAGCAAAGAGATCCACGAAATACAGGTGTAATTCTGTGAGATGAATTAACAGAACACTAAGCAGTTTCTCAGAAAGCTTCTTTCCAGATTTCATCTGAGGATATTTCCTTTTTCACCATAGCCGTCTATGGGCTTCCAAATATCACTTTGCCAATTCCACAAGAACAGTAGTCGCGAAAGGCTTCTTGAGGGGAAAGCTGTAACTCTGCTAGATGATTTCACAGAATACAAAGAAGTTTCTCAGAAAGCTTCTTTCTCTTTGTTATCGGAGGATATTTCCTTTGGCCCTAGTGTCTTCAAAGGGATCTCAAATAGCTGTTGTCAGATTCCACAGAAATAAGGCTAGCAAAGTGATCCACGAAATACAGAGGTAACTCTGTGAGATGAATTAACAGAACACTAAGCAGTTTCTCAGAAAGTTTCTTTCTAGATTTCATCTGAGGATACTTCCTTTTTAAACATAGCCCTCTATGGGCTTCCAAATATCACTTTGCCAATTCCACAAGAACTGTCTTAGCGAAAGGCTTCTTGAGGGGAAAGCTATAACACTGTGAGATGATTTCACAGAACACAAAGAAGTTTCTCAGAAAGCTTCTTTCTCTTTGTTATCGGAGGATATTTCCTTTGGCCCTATAGTCTTCAAAGAAAGGGATCTGAAATATCTGGTCTCAGATTCCACAGAAATAAGGCTAGCAAAGAGATGCACGAAATACCGATGTAACTCTGGGAGTAGAAAACACATCACAGAGCAGTTTCTCAGAAAGCTTCCTTCTAGATTTCATCTGCGTTTAATTCCTTTTTCACCATATCCCTCTACGGGCTTCCAAATATCACTTTCCCAATTCCACAACAACTGTCTTAGGGAAAGGCTTCTTGAGGGGAAAGCTGTAACTCTGTGAGTTGATTTCACAGAACACAAAGAAGTTTCTCAGAAAGCTTCTTTCTGTTTGTTATCGGAGGATATTTCCTTTGGCCGTATAGTTTTCTTAGAAACTGATCCGATATATCTGGTCTCAGATTCCACAGAAATAAGGCTAGCAAAGGGATCCACGACATGCAGATGTAACGCTGTGAGATGAATAAACAGAACACTAAGCAGTTTCTCAGAAATCTTCTATCCAGATTTCATCTGAGGATATTTCCTTTGTCAGCATACCCCTCTATTGGCTTAGAAATATCACTTTGCAAATTCCACAAGAACTGTCTTAGCGAAAGGCTTCTTGAGAGGAAAGCTGTAACTCTGGGAGATGACTTCACAAAACACAAAGAAGTTTCTCAGAAAGCTTCTTTCTCTTTGTTATCGGAGGATATTCCCTTTCTCCCTTTAGTCTTCAAAGGGATCCGAAATATCTGTTCTCAGATTCCACAGAAATAAGGCTAGCAAAGGGGATCAACGAAATACAGATGTAACTCTGTGAGTAGAAGTCACACCTCACAGAGGAGTTTCACAGAAAGCTTCTTTCCAGATTTCATCTGAGGATATTTCC
>NW_020266041.1:0-1773 GCF_003255815.1 Theropithecus gelada | reverse complement strand
TTCAGAAACAGTTGAATAATTTGCACTTTTTATAAAAAAGATTATCTCGTCTATTTTTCTTTAAATATGCAGCAGAAGCTTACTATTATACAACTAAATTATGTGGGTTCTCTAATTGCCCACTTATTCTACCTTGATTAACATGTGGTTTATTTCACCTTGATGCTTTTAAAGACAAGCATGTGCTGTGTGAGGGTTAGAACATGAGCCATAAATAAGGAGGCTTGAGATGGCAGCGCCTCCCCAAAAATGCAGTACCCCAGGGCCTGCGCAGGGAACACTGCTTGGAACCTTAACACTTCTGAAATGGCTGGACATCTCTGCATGAGCTGTGCTTACCCAGTTGTTCCATTTATTCTTATATTTTACAAGTATTTACTCAATTCTTGAGCTAGGCCATGTGGTCTACCAAAGGAATAAGATATCTGTTGTTATTATTTTATTTTATTTTATTTTATTTCAATAGTTTTGGGGAACAGGTGGTTTTGGTTAAATGCTAAAGTTCTTTATTGATGGTTTCTGAGATTTTGGTCCACCCATAGCCCAAGCAGAGTACAATGTACCCAATGTGTAGGGTTTTATCCCTCACCTCCCTCTCACCTTTCCCCCTAAGTCCCCAAAGCCCACTTATCATTCTTAGGCCTTGGAATCATCATCATAGCTTATGTCCCACTTATAAGTAAGAACATACAGCGTGGAGTTTAGGTCAGCAGAGGGCTCCAGGGGACTGGTGGGGCAGGCCAGGACATAAAAGAGGGCCTAGAGCCAGGGTTACCTGGGAGAGGGTGGACCCATTTTGCCAAGCACCCTAACCCTAAAAGCTGTAATCCTTACCCTTAACCCCAACCCTAACCCTAAACCTTAGCCCTAACCTTTAACACCTTACCATAACCCCAACCCTAACCCCTAACCGTAACCCTAAAATGCTAACACTAAAACCCTAACCCCTAACACTAAACCCTAATCATAAAACTAAACATAACCCCAACCCTAGCCACAATCCCAACCCCAGCCCCAAGCCTAACCTTAACCCTAACCCCTACCCCCAGCCTTTCTTACCTTTTACATCTGTCCAGATTCTCCAGTAGAAGCAGGGACCCTTGGTTCCCAGGTGTGCACCACTGCATCTGGCACAGGACTCCGTATCAGTCCCCAAAACAAGCACCTGAATGCTCACGGTGCAGCCATGCAGTGGAAGCCCAGGGTGTATTCTCACCTCCAGAACCAGGACCCAGCGCCTGCGTCAGGCTGATCAGGGCTGAAGTGAGCTGTGGCACCCAAGGTCCTCGTAAGACCAAGGCCACGTTGTGCCTCCTATCATGGAGCGAGATGCAGCAGCCTTCAAAGTCAGGGGCCCTTCCCTGATGACACTCCAAGCACAAAATACTGGACTTTCACACAATGAGGCTGCACACATTATTCTGTTTAAATCCCCACCTAGGCCACTGGGAGAAATGGTGATAGAGGGATCCTCGTGTTGCCCTGTGGTATTACATGCTCTGGTTCATACAACTGCAAGCCATTTACAAGAAACTCAAGCTGAAACGCTACTTGTTTCCAACTACTTGTTTGCAGGGGATTTACAATTTACACTCCAAAACAGACAGCCACAGAGCACAGTACTTCTCCTCTGAAGTCGCTCTGAGGGCCTCCGCATCAGTCCTAGAACTGGAAGACTGGTGGACAAGAACTGGGATGTTGATGGGGCACTGGATACTTGCTGGACACCAACCTCCTCTCACCTAACCTTACAGACCAACCTCCTCTCACCTA
>NW_020266040.1:0-1773 GCF_003255815.1 Theropithecus gelada | reverse complement strand
TTAAGGAGATTTTGGGCTGAGACGATGGGGTTTTCTAAATATACAATCATGTCATCTGCAAACAGGGACAATTTGACTTCCTCTTTTCCCAACTGAATACCCTTTATTTCTTTCTCTTGCCTGATTGCCCTGGCCAGAACTTCCAACACTATGTTGAATAGGAGTGGTGAGAGAGGGCATCCATGTCTTGTGCCAGTTTTCAAGGGGAATGCTTCCAGTTTTTGCCCATTCAGTATGATATTGGCTGTGGATTTGTCATAAATAGCTCTTATGATTTTGAGATATGTTCCATCAATACCGAATTTATTGAGAGTTTTTATCATGAAGGGCTGTTGAATTTTTGTCAAAGGCCTTTTCTGCAGCTATTGAGATAATCACGTGGTTTTTGTCTTTGGTTCTGTTTATATGCTGGATTACGTTTATTGATTTTCATATGTTGAACCAGCCTGCATCCCAGGGATGAAGCCCACTTGATCATGGTGTATAGCTTTTTGATGTGCTGCTGGATTGCCAGTATTTTATTGAGGACTTTTGCATCGATATTCATCAGGGATATTGGTCTAAAATTCTCTTTTTCTGTTGTATCTCTGTCAGGCTTTGGTATCAGGATGATGTTGGCCTCATAAATTGAGTTAGGGAGGATTCCCTCTTTTTCTATTGATTGGAATAATTTCAGAAGGAATGGTATCAGATCCTCTTTGTACCTCTGATAGAATTCGGCTGTGAATCTGTCTGGTCCTGGACTTTTTTTGGTTGGTAGGCTATTAATTATTGCCTCAATTTCAAAGCCTGTTATTGGTCTATTCAGGGATTCAACTTCCTCCCGGTTTGGTCTTTGGAGAGTGTATGTGTCCAAGAATTTATCCATTTCGTCTAGGTTTTCTAGTTTATTTGTGTAGAGGTGTTTATAGTATTCTCTGATGGTAGTTGTATTTCTGTGGTATAGTGGTGATATCCACTTTATCATTTTTTATTGCATCTATTTGATTCTTCTCTATTTTCTTCTGTATTAGTCTTGCTAGTGGTCTATCAATTTTTTGATCTTTTCAAAATACCAACTCCAGGATTCATTGATTTTTTGAAGGTATTTTTGTGTCTCTATCTCCTTCAGTTCTGCTATGATCTTAGTAATTTCTTGCCTTCTGCTAGCTTTTGAATGTGTTTGCTCTTGTTTCTCTAGTTCTTTTAATTGTGATGTTAGAGTGTCAATTTTAGATCTTTCCTGCTTTCTCTTGTGGGCATTTAGTGCTATAAATTTCCCTCTACACACTGCTTTAAATGTATCCCAGAGATTCTGGTATGTTGTGTCCTTGTTCTCATTGGTTTCAAAGAACATCTTTATTTCTGTCTTCATTTTGTTATGTACCCAGTAGTCATTCAGGAGCAGGTTGTTCAGTTTCCATGTAGTTGAGCAGTTTTGATTGAGTTTCTTAATCCTGAGGTCTAGTTTGATTGCACTATGGTCTGAGAGACAGTGTGTTATAATTTCTGTTCTTTTACATTTGCTGAGGAGTGCTTTACTTCCAACTATATGGTCAATTTTGGAATAAGTGTGATGTGGTGCTGAGAAGAATGTATATTGTGTTGATTTGGAGTGGAGAGTTCTGTAGATGTCTATCGGGTCCACTTGGTGCAGAGTTGAGTTCAATTCCTGGATATCCTTGTTAACTTTCTGTCTCGTTGATCTGTCTAATGTTGACAGTGGGGTGTTAACGTCTCCCATTATTAGTGTGTGGGAGTCTAAGTCTCTTTGTAAGTCTCTAAGGACTTGCT
>NW_020266039.1:0-8092 GCF_003255815.1 Theropithecus gelada | reverse complement strand
GACAGGATGTGGGAAGGCAGCTGCAGTTCCAAGCTGCGAGTCTTTCTGATAGAATGGTTAAGATTCCCTGGACCACAGAAAGAGTGTTTCATTTGCACCCGTTTTTATTAGTATTTAAACCTGTATTTTTTGTAGCATGTTAAGCTTAACTTGCTTAACTATTCTTATAAACATTTAAATCATTGGTCCCCAAACTTTTGACACCAGAGACCAGTTATCTTGAAGACAACTCTTCCACGGACCTGGGAGAAGGGGAAGGGATAATGCGGAGGTGATTCCAGCCCATTACATTTATTGTGTGCTTTATTTCTATTATTATTTCACTGTAATATATAATGAAATAATTACACGACTCACCATAATATAGAATCAATGGGAGCCCTGAGCTTGTTTTCCTTTAACTACATGGTCCCATCTGGGGGTGATGGGAGACAATCACAGATCATCACGCATTAGGTTCTCATAAGGAGCACACAGTCCAGATCCCTGGCATGCGCAGTTCACAGTAGGGTTCATGCTCCTATGAGAATATAACGTCACTGATCATCTCACACGAGGCAGAGCTCATGGGGTAATGCGAGGGATGGGAAGCAGCTGTTTCTACAGATGAAGCTTTGATCACTGGCTGACTGCTCACCTCCTGCTATGTAGCCTGGCTCCTAACAGGTCAGGATCCCTGATTTACCCAGCAAGATACACACTTTTTAATGTCAATTGAAATTATTCATCCTGCACCACCCGAAATTATCTTGCATACCTACACCCACCCGAGGGTCCCATAGTGCACTTGGGGAGCTGTAGACAGTAAGCCTGGAGCCCCGTTGCGCGTTCCATCCCTTCACCATCTGTGGGCTAACAGGCTGTGTTAGTTTCCTAGGGCTGTTTTACAGGACCACAGACTGGCCACCCTCAACAACAGAATTTTACTGTCTCCCAGTCCTGGAGGCCATGAGTCCCAGATCAAGCAGGATGGGTCCCTCTGAGGCTGTGCAGGAAGGCTCTGTTCCAGGCCTATCTCTTGGCATGTGGGTGGCCGTCTTCTCCCTGTGACTCTTGGTTAAGGGTGACTCTGGTCAGGGCTCAGAAAAGGAGAGCTGGACAGAATGTCGGTAGCATATGGAGGGGTTCGTGCATGGTGTCTCATGCCTGGAATCTTAGCACTTCGGGAGGCCAAGACAGGAGGATCGCTTGAGGATGCGATTTCAAGACCAACCTGGCCAACATAGGGAGACTCAGTCTCTTAAAAACATAAAAATATGAAAGGGAAAAGTCATTCAGATGAAGTCTCAGATGGCAATGAAGAACATGTTATTGGAAACCGGAGGAAAGGTGATGCTTGTCATAAAGTGACAAAGAACTTGGCTGCATTGTGCTCCTAGTGTTTCCTGGAAGGCACAACTTGTGAGTGATGAACCTGAAATTTGGCAGAAGAAATATCTAAGCAAAGTATTGAAGGAGCAGCTTCATTCTCTTGAATGTTTCTAGGAAAATGAAAGAAAAGAGGAATGATTTAGAGACAGAACTTATAATCAAAACGGAAGCAGAACTTAAACATCTGGGAAATTTTTAGCCTTCTCAGCCTGTCCATATTGAACAGATAAGAAAGTGTGCTTGGGAGATAACACAAGGGTGTGAGTCAGGAGGCCTGCATGGATCAGGGCTGTGATCTTCACCAGGACAATGGAAGAGAGACCCTGAAGGCAGTTTGTAGATCGCTCAGGCTGCACTCTCATCACAGGCCCGTGGTGCCAGGGCACTGACAGCAGTACGGTTTCCAAGGAAGGCCCTGGGGCGCCCTGAGGACCTTGGGACTTGCTGCCCAGCACTCCCTGAAGTCACTGGTCCCCACATTCTGGTGTGGCACTCCTTGACTCCTCCAAGTGTTGCTTAACGGGATCCTGTCCAGGGGAGAAGTGATGTCACCCCTCCAGGGGACACAGGCAGAAAACCCTTTGGCAGCTTCCATGTGGTGCTAATTCTGCAGGTGGACAGATTTTGCTTTTCCCTTATAGAAATGGTGGAGTCAATGAAGAAAGTAGCAGGGATGGATGTGGAGCTGACAGCTGAAGAAAGAAACCTCCTCTCTGTTACATATAAGATTGTGATTGGAGCTAGAAGAGCCTCCAGCCTTGAACAGAAAGAAGGAAACAAGGGAGGAGAAGACAAGCTAAAAGTGATTCGGAAATACTGGCAAATGGTGAGACTGTTGTACAATAGTCCCCCCTTATCCGCAGTTTTAGTTACCAGTGGTATAGTACAATAAGATATTTTGAGAGAAAAAGAGACCACGTTCATATAACTTCTATTAGAGTATGTTACAGTTGTTCTGGTATTAATCTTTTACTGTGCCTAATTTATAAATTAAACTTTGCCATGAGTATGTATGTATAGAACAAACTATAGTATATATAAGGTTTGCTATTATCCATGGTTTCAGCGTATTTACTCGGGGTCTCAGAATGGATCCCTCTCAGGTATAAGGGAACTATTGTATTTTCAAGAAAAATGATGAGTGTTTTTGGTTAAATTTGTCTCGTTCTTTTTTTTTATTGAAAGACTCAAGTTTTTTTAATCCAATGTCATAGTTTTTAATCTTTGGGTTTTATACAACAGAAATTATCTGGGGGAAGGAGGTGGTTGTTACCTGAATATGTCCTAATTTTTGCCTTTTATTTTTATGGTTCTAGAAAATGTCTCTGAGAAGGGAGGCTTGTTTGAGTGTCTGGCTTAGTTCTCAGGCTTATGTCTGTTAGTAATTTGGCCATAGTCGTTGGCATTTGAGGTCACAGTCTAGTGCTCAGATGACTGTATATATAGTACACATTTTATATCTTGGTAGATTTTGGTCTTTTGCTCACGTGGATTAGGTTGTAGAATATTTCAGGGCAGAGGTGAGTAACTTTTTCTCCTGGAAGCTGCAGTAGTGGGCAAAATGTGAGACCCTGTCTCTAAAAGTAAAGTTGTAAGCTGGGATTGATGTTACCATTACCATGAAATATGTTGGGTCAAAGAATTTCGATGACCAATAGACAAGTTTTGTGTCCCAGTGGAATGAGGAAGTGAGAAAGTTGAAAAAGCTGAAGAAAGAAGTCCATGAGTTACACTGTGGGACTTGGGCTAGCTAGGAAAGGGAAGCAGGAAGCAAAGACAGCAACCGATACATTGGGAGAAGATGTGAAAAGTTCGAGTCTGGATGTCTTACGTGAGATACATGCATAAAAAAGGAAGGAAGGAAGGGAGGGAGGGAGGGAGGGGAAGGAAAAGGAAAAGGAAAAGAAAAAGGAAGGGAGGGAGAGAGAAAGAAAAAGAAAGAAAAACGCAAAAAAGAAAGAGTGTAGATGTCTTGATGAGTCCCTAAATAGAAACAACAAGAGAAAAGGAACTAAAAGAGGAAGCCATGGCCAAGAGTGGAGCATTACAATATAAGACTTCTAGTATGGAGCAGCACAGTTAGGGGTATGGACAAGTGCAAGTCTTGGAGTAGAAAGCAAAGAACTCTGTTGATGGGAACGTGGCCACACCACACCTTGGTGTGATCTCAGGTATAGGATAGTTTGCCTGTAGATAGCAATAATGTGGGAGAGGGGTCTAGAGATCTAATGATGACAGAAACGGAGAAATGGAATGTAGAATATCGGCTTTTGAGGAAGAAGGGTTTGGAGAAACAGGAGAGCAGTCATTGAGTATGTGAAGAGCTAGGAGAACATGGAAACCTTTCGTCTCCTACAGCAGTCTCTATTTGAAAAGCTATCAGGGAGATAGTTGATTCAGAAAACAGTTTTGCTTAGCTAAGGATGCAATCACGGAAAAAAGACTGAGAGAATGTTTTACAGTGGAAAGGAGGTTCCAGGGACATGAGAGGAACCTAAAAAGGTTCAACAGCGGTGCCATGAGTTCATAGAAAATAGAAAGCAAGTGGCCGGGGCATGGTGGCTCATGCCTGTAATCCCAGGACTTTGGGAGGCTGAGGCGGGCGGATCACAGGGACAGGAGATCGAGACAATCCTGGCTAACATGGTGAAACCCTGTCTCTGCTAAAAATACAAAAAAAGAAAAGAAAAGAAAAGAAAAAAAGCCGGGCATGCTGGTGGGCGCCTGTAGTCCTTGGTCTAGAATTGGTGGGTTCTTGGTCTCGCTGACTTCAAGAACGAAGCCGCAGACCCTCGCAGTGAGTGTTACGGTTCTTAAAGATGGTGTGTCTGGAGTTTGTGCCTTCCGATGTTTGGACGTGTTCCGAGTTTCTTCCTTCCGGTGGGTTCGTGGTCTGGCTGGCTTCAGGAGTGAAGCTAAGCTGTAGACCTTCGTGGACTGTTATAGCTCTTAAGGTGGCACATCTGGAGTTGTTCATTCCTTCTGGTGGGCTGTGGTCTCGCTGGCCTCAGGAGTGAAGCTGCAGACCTTCAAGGTGAGTGTTACAGCTCATAGTGGACCCAGAATGAGCAGCAGCAAGATTTATTATAAAGAGCAAAATATAAAGCTCCCACACTGCGAAAGAGCACCCAAGAGGATTGCCACTGCTGGCGCTGGCAGCCTGCTTTTATTCCTGTATCTGGCCCCACCCATATCCTGCTGATTGGTCTATTTTACAGAGAGCAGATGGACCATTTTGACAGAGTGCTTATTGGTGCGTTTACAATCCTTTAGCTAGACACAGTGCTAGACAGAAGTGTTCTCCAGTACCGATTGGTGTATTTACAAACCTTGAGCTGAAAGGAGCTGGGCACATTCCTCAGCCCCAGGCTCAAAACTCCCTGAGCCTAGTACAAACACATCCCATCCTCCCATCCCACCACATACCACCATATATCTCTCAAACTCCCTAAGCCCAGTACAAACACCACCTGGAAAGTCTCCGATAAGGAAGACAGCCGTTTAAGGTTACTGTATTCATATCCTTTGCCCACTTTTTGATGGGGTTGTTTGTTTTTTTCTTGTAAATTTGTTGGAGTTCTTTGTAGGTTCTGGATATTAGCCCTTTGTCAGATGAGTAGATTGCAAAAATTTTCTCCCATTCTGTAGGTTGCCTGTTCACTCTGATGGTAGTTTCTTTTGCTGTGCAGAAGCTCTTTAGTTTAATGAGATCCCATTTGTCAATTTTGGCTTTTGCTGCCGTTGCTTTTGGTGTTTTAGACATGAAGTCTTTGCCCATGCCTATGTCCTGAATGGTACTACCTAGGTTTTCCTCTAGGATTTTTATGGTATTAGGTCTAACATTTAAGTCTCTAATCCATCTTGAATTAATTTTCGTATAAGGAGTAAGGAAAGGATCCAGTTTCAGCTTTCTACTTATGGCTAGCCAATTTTCCCAGCACCATTTATTAAATAGGGAATCCTTTCCCCATTTCTTGTTTCTCTCAGGTTTGTCAAAGATCAGATGGCTGTAGATGTGTGGTATTATTTCTGAGGACTCTGTTCTGTTCCATTGGTCTATATCTCTGTTTTGGTACCAGTACCATGCTGTTTTGGTTACTGTAGCCTTGTAGTATAGTTTGAAGTCAGGTAGCGTGATGCCTCCAGCTTTGTTCTTTTGACTTAGGATTGTCTTGGAGATGCGGGCTCTTTTTTGGTTCCATATGAACTTTAAAGCAGTTTTTTCCAATTCTGTGAAGAAACTCATTGGTAGCTTGATGGGGATGGCATTGAATCTATAAATTACCTTGGGCAGTATGGCCATTTTCACGATATTGATTCTTCCTATCCATGAGCATGGTATGTTCTTCCATTTGTTTGTGTCCTCTTTTATTTCACTNGTTGTTCAGTTTCCATGTAGTTGAGCGGTTTTGATTGAGTTTCTTAGTCCTGAGTTCTAGTTTGATTGCACTGTGGTCTGAGAGACAGTTTGTTATAATTTCTGTTCTTGTACATTTGCTGAGGAGTGCTTTACTTCCAATTACGTGGTCAATTTTGGAATAAGTACGATGTGGTGCTGAGAAGAATGTATATTCTGTTGATTTGGGGTGGAGAGTTCTATAGATGTCTATTAGGTCTGCTTGCTGCAGAGATGAGTTCAATTCCTGGATATCCTTGTTAACTTTCTGTCTCGTTGATCTGTCTAATGTTGACAATGGAGTGTTGAAGTCTCCCATTATTATTGTATGGGAGTCTAATTTCTCAAAAGAAGACATTCATACAGCCAACAAACACATGAAAAAATGCTCATCATCACTGGCCATCAGAGAAATGCAAATCAAAACCACAATGAGATACCATCTCACACCAGTTAGAATGGCGATCATTCAAAAGTCAGGAAACAACAGGTGCTGGAGAGGATGTGGAGAAATAGGAACACTTTTACACTGTTGGTGGGATTGTAAACTAGTTCAACCATTATGGAAAACAGTATGGCGATTCCTCAAGGATCTAGAACTAGATGTACCATATGACCCAGCCATCCCATTACTGGGGATATACCCAAAGGATTATAAATTATGCTGCTATAAAGACACATGCACACGTATGTTTATTGCAGCACTATTCACAATAGCAAAGACTTGGAATCAACCCAAATGTCCATCAGTGACAGATTGGATTAAGAAAATGTGGCATATATACACCATGGAATACTATGCAGCCATAAAAAAGGATGAGTTTGTGTCCTTTGTAGGGACATGGATGCAGCTGGAATCCATCATTCTTAGCAAACTATCACAAGAACAGAAAACCAAACACCGCATGTTCTCACTCATAGGTGGGAACTGAACAATGAGATCACTTGGACTCGGGAAGGGGAACATCACACACCGGGGCCTATCATGGGGAGGGGGGCGGGGGGAGGGATTGCATTGGGAGTTATACCTGATGTAAATGACGAGTTGATGGGTGCAGCACACCAACAAGGCACAAGTATACATATGTAACAAACCTGCACGTTATGCACATGTACCCTACAACTTACAGTATAATAATAATAAATAAATTTAAAAAAAAAAAAAAAAAAAAAAAGGTTACTGTAAAGCGCGGGAGCCAAAAGAATTTCTTTGTTCCCCTGCAACTTTCGGGCTATAAAAAGCAAACGCTCGCATTGTTCGGGGCCCTCTTGTATGCTGTGGAATGGAGGGACCAGGTTCAAACTTGTAGTAAAGATCCTTGCCGCTTGGCTTTGACACTGGACTCTGGTGGTCTTCTTTGGGGAACAAACAGTCTGGGCATAACAGAGCTAGACAGAGTACTGATCAGTGTATTTACAAACCCTCAGCTAGACACGGAGTGCTATGAGTGCTAGACAGAAAAGTTCTCCAAGTCCCCACTAGGTTAGCTAGATACAGAGTACCGATTGATGTATTTACAAACCTTGAGCTAGACACGGAGTACTGATTGGTGCATTTACAATCCCTCAGCTAGTCATAAAGGTTCTCCATGTCCCCACTAGACTCAGGAGCCCAGCTGGCTTCACCTAGTGGATCCCTCACTGGGGCTGCAAGGGGAGCGGCCTGCCAGTCCCTCCGTGCACCTGCACTCCTCAGCCCTTGGGCGGTCCATGGGACCAAGCGGCGCAGCGCAGCGGGCAGCGCTCATCTGGGAGGCTCGGGTAGCGCAGAAGCCCACGGAGGGGTGCGGGGAGGCTCTGGCATGGCAGGCTGCAGGTCCTGAGCCCCTGCCCCGTCGGGAGGCAGCTGAGGCCCAGAAAGAATTCAAGGGCAGCGCCGGCGGTCCGGCACTGCAGGGACCTGGAGCACCCTCTGCAGCTGTTGGCCCAGGTACTAAGCCCCTCACTGCCCGGGGCCGAGTGCGGGGACCGCCGAGCCCACGCCCACAGGGAACTCGCGCTGGCCCGCGAGCGCCGGGCGCAGCCCCGGTTCCCGCCCGCGCCTGTCCCTCCACACCTCCCGGCAAGCAGAGGGAGCCGGCTCCGGCCTCGGCCAGCCCAGAGAGTGGCTCCCACAGTGCAGTGGCAGGCTGAAGGGCTCCTCAAGTGCCACCAGAGTGGACGCCGAGGCCGAGGAGGCGCAGAGAGCGAGGGCTGCTGGCAGGTTGTCACCTCTCAGTCCCAGCTACTCGGGAGGCTGAGGCAGGAGAATGGCGTGAACCCGGGAGGCGGAGGTTGCAGTGAGCTGAGATTGCGCCATTGCACTCCAGCCTGAGGGACAAAGTG
>NW_020266038.1:0-1718 GCF_003255815.1 Theropithecus gelada | reverse complement strand
AGGGCCAAAGGAAATTTCCTCTGATAACAAAGAGAAAGAAGCTTTCTGAGAAACTTCTTTGTGTTCTGTGAAATCATCTCACAGAGTTACAGCTTTCCCCTGAAGAAGCCTTTCGCTAAGACAGTTCTTGTGGAATTGGTAAAGTGATATTTGGAAGCCCATAGAGGGCTATGGTGAAAAAGGAAATATCCTCTAATGAAATCTGGAAAGAAGATTTCTGAGAAACTGCTTAGTGTTCTGTTAATTCATCTCACAGAGTTACATCTGTATTTCGTGGATTCCTTTGCTAGCCTTTTTCTGTGGAACCTGAGAACAGATATTTCGTATCCCTTTGAAGACTACAGGGCCAAAGGAAATATCCTCCGATAACTAAGAGAAAGACGTTTTCTGAGAAACTTCTTTGTGTTCTGTGAAATCATCTCACAGAGTTACAGCATTCCCCTCAAGAAGCCTTTCCCTAAGACAGTCTTATGGAATTGGCAAAGTGATATTTGGAAGCCCATAGAGGGCTATGGTGAAAAACGAAATATCCTCTAATGAAATCTGGAAAGAAGCTTTCTGAGAAACTGCTTAGTGTTCTGTTAATTCATCTCACAGAGTTACATCTGTATTTCGTGGATCTCTTTGCTAGCCTTCTTTCTGTGGAATCTGAGAACAGATATTTCTCATCCCTTTGAAGAGTATAGGGCCAAAGGAAGTATCCTCCGATCACAAAGGAAAGAAGCTTTCTGAGTAACTTCTTTATGTTCTGTGAAATCATCTCACAGAGTTACAGCCTTCCCATCAAGAAGAATTTCGCTAAGACAGTTCTTGTGGAATTCGCAAAGTGATATTTGGAAGCCCATAGAGGGCTATGGTGAAAAAGGAAATATCTTCGGATGATAGGTGGAAAGAAGCTTTCTGAGAAACTGCTTAGTGTTCTGTTAATTCATCTCACAGAGTTACATCTGTATTTCGTGGATCTCTTTGCTAGCCTTATTTCTGTGGAATCTGAGAACAGATATTTCGGATCCCTTTGAAGAGTATAGGGCCAAAGGAAATATCCTCCGATAACAAAGAGAAAGAAGCTTTCTGAGAAGCTTCTTTCTCTTTGTTATCGGAGGATATTTCCTTTCTCCCTATAGTCTTCAAAGGGATCCGAAATATCTGTTCTNACAGATGTAACTCTGTGAGATGAATTAACAGAACACTAAGCAGTTTCTCAGAAAGCTTCTTTCCAGATTTCATCTGAGGATATTTCCTTTTGCAACATAGCCCTCTATGGGTTTTCAAATATCACTTTGCCAATTCCACAAGAACTGTCATAGCGAAAGGCTTCTTGAGGGGAAAGCTGTAACTCTCTGAGATGATTTCACAGAACACAAAGAAGTTTCCCAGAAAGCTTCTTTCTCTTTGTTATGAGAGGATATTTCTTTTGGCCCTATAGTCTTCCAAGGGATCCGAAATATCTGTTCTCATATTCCACAGAAAAAAGGCTAGCAAAGACATCCAGGAAACACAGATGTAACTCTGTGAGATGAATTAACAGAACACTAAGCATTTTCTCAGAAAGCTTCTTTCCAGATTTCATCTGAGGATATTTCCTTTTTCAAAATAGCCCTCTATGGGCTTCCAAATATCACTTTGCCAATCCACAAGAACTGTCTTAGCGAAAGGCTTCTTGAGGGGAAAGCTGTAACTCTGTGAGATGATTTCAGAGAACACTAAGCATTTTCTCA
>NW_020266037.1:575-1773 GCF_003255815.1 Theropithecus gelada | reverse complement strand
ATATTTCCTTTGGCCCTATAGTCTTCAAAGGGATCCGAAATATCTGTTCTCAGATTCCACCGAAATAAGGCTAGCAAAGAGATCCACGAAATACAGATGTAACTCTGTGAGATGAATTAACAGAACACTAAGCAGTTTGTCAGAAAGCTTCTTTCCAGATTTCATCTGAGGATATTTCCTTTTTCACCATAGCCCTCTATGGTCTTCCAAATATCACTTTGCCAATTACACAGGAACTCTCTTAATGAAAGACTTCTTGAAGGGAAAGCTGTAACTCTGTGAGATGTATTCAGTGAACACAAAGAAGTTTTTCAGAAAGCTTCTTTCTCTTTGTTATCGGAGGATATTTCCTTTGGCCCTATAGTCTTCAAAGGGATCTGAAATATCTCTTCTCAGATTCCACAGAAATAAGGCTAGCAAAGAGATCCACGAAATAAAGATGTAACTCTGTGAGATGAATTAACAGAACACTAAGTAGTTTCTCAGAAAGCTTCTTTCCAGATTTCATCTGAGGATATTTCCTTTTTCACCGTAGCCCTCTATAGGCTTCCAAATATCACTTTTCCAATTCCACAAGAACTGTCTTAGCGAAAGGCTTCTGGAGAGGAAAGCTGTAACTCTGTGAGATGATTTCACAGAACACAAAGAGGTTTCTCAGAAAGCTTCTTTCTCTTTGTTATCGGAGGATATTTCCTTGTGCCCTATAGTCTTCACAGGGATCCGAAATTCTGTTCTCAGATTCCACAGAAATAAGGCTAGCAAAGAGATCCACGAAATAGAGATGTAACCCTGTGAGATGAATTAACAGAACACTAAGCAGTTTCTCAGAAAGTTTCTTTCCAGATTTCATCTGAGGATATTTCCTTTTTCACCCTAGCCCTCAATGGGATTCCATATATCACTCTGCCAATTCCACAGGACCTGTCTTAGCGAAAGGCTTCTTGAGGGGAAAGCTGTAACTCTGTGAGATGATTTCACAGAACACAAAGCAGTATCTCAGAAAGCTTCTTTCCAGAATCCATTGGAGGATATTTCCTTTTTCACCATAGGCCTCTATGGGCTCCCCAATATCACTTTGCCAATTCCACCAGAACTGTCTTAGCGAAAGGCTTCTTGAGGGGAAAGCTGTAACTCTGTGAGATGATATCACAGAACACAAAGAAGTTAGTCAGAAAGCTTCTTCTCTTTGTTATCGGAG
>NW_020266037.1:0-564 GCF_003255815.1 Theropithecus gelada | reverse complement strand
GATTTCACAGAACACAAAGCAGTATCTCAGAAAGCTTCTTTCCAGAATCCATTGGAGGATATTTCCTTTTTCACCATAGGCCTCTATGGGCTTCCCAATATCACTTTGCCAATTCCACCAGAACTGTCTTAGCGAAAGGCTTCTTGAGGGGAAAGCTGTAACTCTGTGAGATGATATCACAGAACACAAAGAAGTTAGTCAGAAAGCTTCTTCTCTTTGTTATCGGAGGATATTTCCTTTGGCCCTAGAGTCTTCAAAGGGATCCGAAATATCTGTTCTCAGATTCCACCGAAATAAGGCTAGCAAAGAGATACACGAAATACAGATGTAACTCTGTGAGATGAATTAACAGTACACTAAGCAGTTTGTCAGAAAGCTTCTTTCCAGATTTCATCTGAGGATATTTCCTTTTTCACTATAGCCCTCTATGGTCTTCCAAATATCACTTTGCCAATTACACAGGAACTCTCTTAATGAAAGACTTCTTGAAGGGAAACCTGTAACTCTGTGAGATGAATTCATAGAACACAAAGAAGTTTTTCAGAAAGCTTCTTTCTCTTTGTT
>NW_020266036.1:0-1774 GCF_003255815.1 Theropithecus gelada | reverse complement strand
ACGAAATACAGATGTAACTCTGTGAGATGAATTAACAGAACACTAAGCAGTTTCTCAGAGAACTTCTTTATAGATTTCATCGGAGGATATATCCTTTTTCACCATAGCCCTCTATGGGCTTCCAAATATGACTTTGCGAATTCCACAAGAACTGTCTTAGCGAAAGGCTTCTTGAGGTTAAAGCTGTAACTCTGTGAGATGATTTCACAGAACACAAAGAAGTTTCTCAGAAAGCTTCTTTCTCTTTTTATCGGAGGATATTTCCTTTGGCCCTATAGTCTACAAAGGGATCCTAAATATCTGTTCTCAGAATCCACAGAAATAAGGCTAGAAAAGAGATCCACGAAATACAGGTGTAACGCTGTGAATGGAAGTCACACATCACAGAGCAGTTTCTCAGAAAGCTTCTTTCCAGATTTCATCTGAGGATATTTCCTTTTTCACCATAGCCCTCTATGGGCTTCCAAATATCACTTTGCCAATTCCACAAGAACTGTCTTAGCGAAAGGCTTCTTGAGGGGAAAGCTGTACCTCTGTGACGTGGTTTCACAGAACACAAAGAAGTTTCTCGGAAAGCTTCTTTCTCTTTGTNCCTTTTTCACCATAGCCCTCTATGGGCTTCCAAATATCACTTTGCCAATTCCACAAGAACTGTCTTAGCAAAAGGCTTCTTTAGCGGAAAGCTGTAACTCTGTGAGATGATTTCACAGAACACAAAGAAGTTTCTCAGAAGGCTTCTGTCTCTTTGTTATCGGAGGATATTTCCTTTGGCCCTATAGTCTTCAAAGGGATACGAAATATCTGTTCTCAGATACCACAGAAATAAGGCTAGCAAAGAGATCCACGAAATACAGATTGACTCTGTGAGATGAATTAACAGATCACTAAGCAGTTTCTCAGAAAGCTTCTTTCTAGATTTCATCGGAGGATATTTCCTTTTTCACCATAGCCCTCTATGGGCTTCCAAATATCACTTTGCCAATTCCACAAGAACTTCCTTAGCGAAAGGCTTAGTTAGTGGAAAGCTGTAACTGTGTGAGATGATTTCACAGAACACAAAGATGTTTCTCAGAAATCTTCTTTCCCTTTGTTATCGGAGGATATTTCCTTTGGCCCTATAGTCTTGAAAGGGATCCGAAATATCTGTTCTCAGATTCAACAGAAATAAGGCTAGCAAAGAGATCCACGAAATAGAGATGTAACGCTGTGAGATGAATTAACAGAACACTAAGCAGTTTCTCAGAAAGCTTCTTTCCAGATTTCATCTGAGGATAATTCTTTGTTCACCATAGCCCTCTATGGGCTTTTAAATATCACTTTGCCAATTCCCCAAGAACTGTCTTAGGGAAAGGCTTTATGTGGGGAAAGATGTAACTCTGTGAGATGATTTCACAGAACACAAGGAAGTTTCTCAGAAAACTTCTGTCTCTTTGTTATCGGAGGATAATTCCTTTGGCCCTATAGTATTCAAAGAGATCCGAAATATCTGTTCTCAGATTCCACAGAAATAAGGCTAGCAAAGAGATCCACGAAATACAGATGTAACTCTGTGAGATGAATTAACAGAACAATAAGCAGTTTCTCAGAAAGCTTCTTTCCAGATTTTATCTGAGGATATTTCCTTTTTCACCATAGCCCTCTATGAGCTTCCAAATATCACTTTGCCAATTCCACAAGAACTGTCTCAGCAAAAGGCTTCTTTAGCGGAAAGCTGTAACTCTGTGACGTGGTTTCACAGAACTCAAAGAAGTTTCTCAGAAAGCTTCTTTCTCTT
>NW_020266035.1:0-1773 GCF_003255815.1 Theropithecus gelada | reverse complement strand
TCACTTTGCCAATTCCACAAGAACTGTCTTAGCGAAAGGCTTCGGGACCGGAAAGCTGTACCTCTGTGAGATGATTTCACAGAACACAAAGAAGTTTCTCAGAAACCTTCTTTCTCTTTGTTATCGGAGGATATTTCCTTTGGCCGTAGAGTCTTCAAAGGGATCCGAAATATCCGTTCTCAGATTCCACAGATATAAAGCTATCAAAGAGATCCACGGACTACAGATGTAACACTGTGAGTAGAATTAACAGAACACTAAGGCGTTTCTCAGAAAGCTTCTTTCCAGATTTCATCTGAGGACATATTCTTTTTCACCATAGCCCTCTATGGGCTTCCAAATATCATTTTGACAATTCCACAAGAACTGTCTTAGCAAAAGGCTTCTTGACGGGAAAGCTGTAACTCTTGGAGTAGATTTCACAGAACACAAAGAAGTTTATCAGAAAGCTTCTTTCTCTTTGTTATCGGAGGCTATTCCCTTTGGCCCTATAGTCTTCAAAGGGATCCGAAATATCTGTTCTCAGATTCCACAGAAATAAGGCTAGCAAAGAGATACACGAAATACAGATATAACTCTGTGAGTGGAAGGCACACATCACGGAGCAGTTTCTCAGAAAGCTTCTTTCCAGATTTCATCTGAGGATATTTCCTTTTTCACCATAGCCCTCAAAGGGCTTCCCAATATCACTTTGCCAATTCCAAAAGAACTGTCTTAGTGAAAGGCTTCTTGAGGGGAAAGCTGTAACTCTGTGTGATGACTTCACAGAACACAAAGAAGTTTCTCAGAAAGCTTCTTTCTCTTTGTTATCGGAGGATATTTCCTTTGGCCCTATAGTCTTCAAAGGGATCCGAAATATCTGTTCCCAGATTCCACAGAAATAAGGCTAGGAAAGAGATCCACGAAATACAGATATAACTCTGTGAGAGGAATTAACAGAACACTAAGGAGCTTCTCAGAAAGTTTCTTTCCAGATTTCATCTGAGGATATTTCCTTTTTCAACATAGCCCTCTATGGGCTTCCAAATATCACTCTGCCAATTCCACAAGAACTGTCTTAGCGAAAGGCTTCTTGAGTGAAAAGTTGGAAGTCTGTGAGATGATTTCACAGAACACAAAGAAGTTTCTCAGAAAGCTTCTTTCTCTTTGTTATCGGAGGATATTTCCTTTGGCCCTATAGCCTTCAAAGGGATCCGAAATATCTGTTCCCAGATTCCACAGAAATAAGGCTTGGAAAGAGATCCACGAAATAGAGATATAACTCTGTGAGATGAATTAACAGTTCACTAAGCATTTTCACAGAAAGCTTCTTTCCAGATTTCATCTGAGTATATTTCCTTTTTCGCCATAGCCCTCTACGGGCTTCCAAATATCACTTTGCCAAATTCCACAAGAACTGTCTTAGCGAAAGGCTTCTTGAGGGGAAAGCTGTAACTCTGTGAGATGATTTCACAGAACACAAAGAGGTTTCTCAGAAAGCTTCTTTCTCTTTGTTATCGGAGGATATTTCCTTTGGCCCTATATTCTCCAAAGGGATCCGAAATATCTGTTCTCAGATTCCTCAGAAATAAGGCTAGCAAAGAGATCCACGAAATACAGATGTAACTCTGTGAGTGGAAGGCACACATCACAGAGCAGTTTCTCAGAAAGCTTCTTTCCAGATTTCATCTGAGGATAATTAATTTTTCACCATTGCCCTCTATGGGCTTCCAAATATCGCCTTGAAATTTCCACAAGAAGTGTCTTAGCGAAAGGCTTCTTGAGGGGAAAGCT
>NW_020266034.1:0-1774 GCF_003255815.1 Theropithecus gelada | reverse complement strand
ACTAAAGGGAAAAGTCAAGCTGGGAACTGCTGAGGGCAAATCTGCCTCCCATTCTATGCAAACTCACCCATCTGCTCACCGAGAGAAATGCATATCTGATTGCCTCATTTGAAGAGAGTAATCAGCAACGCAAAAGGATGAAACCATTTGTCTCTTACCTACCTATGACCTGGAAGCTCCCTGTCTGGCCTTCTCAATTTTCTGGACTGAACCAAAGTACATCTTACACATATTGATTGATGTCTCATGTCTCCCTAAAATGTACACAACCAAGCTGAGCCCCTGCCACCTTGGGCCCGTGTTGTCAGGAACTCCTGAGGATGCATCACAGGCATGCATCCTCAAGCTTGGCAAAATACACTTTCTAAAAAATCTGAGAGCTGTCTCAGATTTTCAGGGTTCACACATGTAATGTAGGATGTCAATATTTATAAAACAGACATTGTTCTATCTACTATTACAAATATGCTGCCAATTAACCTTAGACTTTCTCAACAAAATAAAAAATGTTGGTGAGCTACAAATAATATATTTAAACTTAAATAATGTTGCAAGTTTTAATATGGCTACTTTTCAATTTTTCAATACTATTTTTTGCTACTTTAACACTGTAAGAAAAATTAGTAATTAAAACATGAATAAAAGTGTTTACAGCAGTGTGCACATGTTTCCTCCAGCCTCTGCCCATCCCCAGTTTTCATCTCAACTGTCCTGATGGTGGCTCTAAGCATTGCTCCTTTCTCTGTACCAAGATCTCTCCCCAGAAACAAACCCAAGTCTTACCATATGTTACGGCACACTGTGATGATGAGCAGCGAGGAGCAGCCAAAGCCTCAAGGCAGGGAGGCTTTTGTAAAACAAGACTTGTAGAATGTCACATGTGAAAGTAAAGCCCATAGCAGAGCTCCCTCCTCAGCACACGGGGAGCAGACAGGAAGCTTTTGCCTCACCTTCCTCAATGGCCTGCAGCCACATTTCCCTAGGTCAGTCTTAAGGACAACGAAACTCTGGCCTTCAAGGTGGACACGCTACTAGATGCTCCAAAGCCATGGTGACCCACTCTCAGGTGGGTCCCGAGGAGAACAAAGCTCTGGTTCTAATCCTAACCCTAACCCTGTCCAAGACTTTGGCCCTGAACCTAAACCCTGATCCCTACCCTGGTCCCTAATTCTGATCCTTACTTTGACCCTAACTTTGATCTTGACCCTGACCATGACCCCACCTCAAACCATACTTCTGGCCCTGACTCTGAGCATAATCCCTGTTATTATGTTTACGATCTATCTCTAGTCTTACCCTCTAGTAGTAAATAGCTGTACCCAAATGCACTTTTAAATTATTTAACTTCTTTTCCTTGAATTCTCTAAGGACATCCTAAAGGAAATGTCATTATGTATTTTGTAGTCCTTCTGAGTGGCATGGCTTCAGATAAGTTCTAATACTTTGCAAGACATAAAAGGTTTAGAGAGTGACAGTACTGGGTTGTTTGGGATGCATGTTGGCATTCATGATAGTCATTGGTGCTGTTCTCCAAATATTTTCAGTTCACTTTTTATGAATGCATTCTGACTGTTCCATCCCACCTACTTAAATTTTCACATGGCCACATGACTGTTTTTTTTTTTTCCTTTGCCAATGGAGGTGAGAAGAAAATAACATGTGACTTTTTCAGGAGAAATTTCCAAGAAACAGAGTTCTATTCCACATGCTTTTTTCTCTTTTCTATAGCAATGGGGATCTTATTGATGGTCCCTCCTTCCGTCTGGATTCCTGT
>NW_020266033.1:0-1774 GCF_003255815.1 Theropithecus gelada | reverse complement strand
TAACCAAGAGAAAGAAGCTTTCTGAGAAACTTCTTTGTGTTCTGTGAAATCATCTAACAGAGTTACAGGTGTCCGCTCAAGAAGCCTTTCGCTAAGACAGTTTTTGTGGAGTTGGCAAAGTGATATTTGGAAGCCCATAGACTGCTATGGTGAAAAAGGAAATATCCTCAGATGAAATCTGGAAAGAAGCTGTCTGAGAAACTGCTGAGTGTTCTGTTAATTCATCTCACAGAGTTACATCTGTATTTCGTGGATCTCTTTGCTAGCCTTATTTCTGTGGAATCTGAGAACAGATATTTCGGATCCCTTTGATGACTATAAGGCCAAAGGAAATAACCTCCGATAACAAAGAGAAAGAAGCTTTCTTGGAAACTTCTTTGTGTTCTGTGAAATCATCTCACAGAGATACAGCTTTCCCCTCAAGAAGGCTTTCGCTAAGACAGCTCTTGTGGAATTGGCATAGTGATATTTGGAAGCCCATAGAGGGCTAGGGTGAAAAAGGAAATATCCTCAGATGAAATCTGGAAAGAAGCTTTCTGAGAAACTGCTGAGTGTTCTCTTATTTCCTCTCACAGAGTTACATCTGTATTTCGTGGATCTCTTTGCTAGCCTTATTTCTGTGGAATCTGAGAACAGATATTTCGGATCCCTTTGAAGACTATAGGGCCAAAGGAAATATCCTCCGAAAACAAAGAGAAAGAAGCTTTCTCAGAAACTTCTTTGTGTTCTGTAAAATCATCTCACAGAGTTACAGCTTTCCCCTCAAGCAGCCTTTCGCTAAGACAATTCTTCTGGAATTGGCAAAGTGATATTTGGAAGCCATAGGGGGCTAAGGTGAAAAAGGAAGTATCCTCAGAAGAAATATGGAAAGAAGCTTTCTGAGAAACTGCTGAGTGTTCTGTTAATTCATCTCACAGAGGTACATCTGTATTTCGTGGATCTCTTTGCTAGCCTTATTTCTGTGGAATCTGAGAACAGATATTTCGGATCCCTTAGAAGACTATAGGGCCAAAGCAAATATCCTCCGATAACAAAGAGAAAGAAGCTTTCTGAGAACCTTCTTTGTGTTCTGCGAAATCATCTCGCAGAGTTACAGCTTTCCGCTCAAGAAGCCTTTCGCTAAGACAGTTCTTGTGGAATTTGCAAAGTGTATATGGAAGGCCATAGAGGGCTATGGTGAAAAAGGAAATATCCTCAGATGAAATCTGGAAAGAAGCTTTCTGAGAAACTGCTGAGTGTTCTGTTAATTCATCTCACAGAGTGACATCTGTATTTCGTGGATCTCTTTCCTAGCCTTATTTCTGTGGAATCTGAGAACAGATATTTCTTATCCCTTTGAAGACTATAGGGCCAAAGGAAATATCCTCCGATGACAAACAGAAAGAAGCTTTCTGAGAAACTTCGTTGTCTTCGGTGAAATCATCTTACAGAGTTACAGCTTTCCGCTCAAGAACCCTTTCGCTAAGACAGTTCTTGTGGAATTGGCAAAGTGATATTTGGAAGCCCATAGAGCGCTATGGTGAAAAAGGAAATATCCTCAGATGAAATCTGGAAAGAAGCTTTCTGAGAAACTGCTGAGTGTTCTGTTAATTCATCTCACAGAGTTACATCTGTATTTCGTGTCTCTCTTTGCTAGCCTTATTTCTGTGGAATCTGAGAGCAGATATTTCGGATCACTTAGAAGACTATAGGGACAAAGGAAATATCCTCCGATAACAAAGAGAAAGAAGCTTTCTGAGAAACTTCTTTATGTTCTGTGAAATCATCTCACAGA
>NW_020266032.1:0-1774 GCF_003255815.1 Theropithecus gelada | reverse complement strand
CAAATGACAGACTAACCACAGTGATGGAATTTTTAGAAAGAGATAAACTAAGAGTCCATGAGGATTTGGAGAAATGGCTATTCACATATGATGTTAGAGGAGCATGAATTGGTGTCATCATTTTGGAAAAAGTTTGGCATTATTTATGATAATGAAAGATATGCCCCCTTCTAACAGTCTACTCCACAGAAGTGCGTGCTGGTGCTATTCCAAAACCATTGACAAAAATACTCAAAGCACCATTACTTGAGATAGTCAAAATTATATTAAAAGTAACTCTGGCCAGGTACAGTGGCTCATGCCTATAATCTGAGCACTTTGGGAGGCTGAGGTGTGCAGATTGCCTGAGGTCAGGAGTGCGTGACCAGCCTGACCAACATGGTGAAACTCTGTCTCTATCAAAAATACAAAAAAATTAGCCAAGCGTGGTGGTGGGCGCCTGTAGTCCCAGCTACTGAAGAGGCTGGGGCAGAAGAATGGCGCGAACCCAGGAGGCAGAGGTTGCAGTGAGCTGAGATCACACCACTGCACTCCAGTCTGGGCGAGAGAGCAAGACTATCTCAGAAAAAAAAAATAAAAAAAGAAAAAGTCTAGAACTTAAGTGATGAATATCAACTTAGAGAACAAAACCAAAGCCAAAGTTTTGAAGATAGGAAATAGTGTGATACTATCTTTTGTGGGAAGGAACTATTGGCTTCTCCAAAAATTAGAGAACTGGGGAGAAAGAAACCTCATCTCAGAATCTGTGACTGGGTTGGAACTGGAGGCTGGAAATGTGCTCAAGGTCAAACATTCCTTCTCCCTTCAAAGGAGACTGGAGTTTTACCAGTGAGCCCAGCGTGAATATTCACTCCGCCATCTACCCCAGGAGATTCCTTTAGACCAGGAGCGCACAGTGAGGACAGACACATGAACATGCACTAACAAGTCCTAAAAGTTCAGAGGGTGACTCTTGATTTCCCCTTGGCACACAGCAGAAGAACTGTTTCTCTAGGTTCCAGGAAATGCCTGTGAGAGAGCTGTGTCCCCCAGAGTCCCTTCATCACAGATGACACCCAGTGCTTAAGCCTACACCCCTTGTGCACAATCCCTAAGAGTGCTGACTAATCCAAACCAAAGGCTCTGATGTTCCATAGGCAGAAAAGAGCAGGTGGACTGCAAAGAGAATCTCTCATGAACGTGGCACCCCCATAGCGCATAGAGACAGTTCTTACCATGATGCCAAGAAACTCTGGAAACAACAAGCCAGACCTCACACATATTTCCATTTTCTTTTGATTTCATACCCCCTCCTTCAGCCCCTCCTCCCAAGCAGCAGGGATAACCTGAGGCTCCTGGGAACCTTTTCCCATTGGGTTTTTCCTGGCACGTAGTTCCCTACCTGGATAAGTCTCCTCATCACTTATACTCTCCAGCGTCAAGTCTTTAGAAAGAAAAACACCAGGATAAGCCATTAGAGAGAGTGACTCACCCACTCCTCCTACTTTAGCTGAAGCTGATTGATGGGCTGGTCTCCCACCCCACACTGCTTCATACATGATCCCCTCATCTTTCTTCTGGGTTGACAAACCTCCCTACAGCTTCTCAGGCCAGAGTTCTATACTGGCAGAATCACTTTCATGAGAACCCCAAGCCTCTTTCCCAGCAGGAAGCCAGAATCAGGTTTCTATACACTGATGCTAGCAAGTTTTTCCCTCAGGAAGTGAGTTATTTCATGGTACATACCATTTTCATTCCAAGCTGTTCCCTGCAATTATATAAAAGAAAACATCGT
>NW_020266031.1:0-1774 GCF_003255815.1 Theropithecus gelada | reverse complement strand
CATTTGCTTTGTCATTCACATGTGGGACTTTACCGCAGTCACCATCTCGTCACGCTACACATTTCAGTGTGATTCTCCTAAGAACATACTCTTGCATAAGTACAGCAGTAAAATGGAGAAGTTTGTCAGGTCACACTGTTTTTCCTTGCTTAGTCAATTTCATTGTTTCTTTCTTTTTTTTTTTTTTTTTAGATGGAATCTCACTCAGTCTCCCAGGCTACACTGCAGTGGCGTGATCTTGCCTCACTGCAACCTCTGCCTCCCGGGTTCAAGGGATTCTCCTGCCTCAGCCTCCCAAGTAGCTGGGATAACAGGCATCCACCACCCACACCCGGCTAATTTTGTATTTTTAATAGAGACTGGATTTTGCCATGTTGGCCAGGCTGATCTCAAACTCCTGACTTCAAGTGATCCTCCCGCCTCAGCCTTCCATAGTGCTGGGATTACAGGCCTGAACCACCAGCCCTGGCCCCCATCTCAAGGTCTTTAATGTAATCCCATCTGCCAGGACCCCTTAGCCCTGTAAGGTCACACATTCACAGGTTCTGGGGATCAGGATGTGGATATCTTTTGGGGCACCAGTATCCAGCTGCCACAACACTCAGGCTCGTCCTGTCCCTCCTCTGCCCAGAGCCTGCCCCCGGCACCCCAGTGCCCTCAGGCCCGCGTTCATGTTCCTTTCGGCTGCTCGGAGCCTGGGTGGACCTCGGCCACATCCTCCTGGCCCCGCCCTTCCCCTGTGTGCCCTGACCTTCTTGCGTCAGCATTTTTAGAAATTGCTGACGTGCAACCTCGGGAACTTTGCCTGTTCGCCCTGCTGTCCCATGACATTCCTTCTCAGGGCTCTTTGCCTAGTCCACAGACCTTCCATCTCCCCTGGAATGTCACCTCCTCAGGGTGTCACTGCCCCGGCCGTCCTGTGTGAAGGAACCTCTGTTTTATTTGTGTCCTTGGTATTCCTTTGTTCATCCCTTGGTCGCCTGTTCTCTGTCTCTCTAGACTGGGTGCTCCAAGAGGCAGAACTCTTTTGGTGGTGGTGGTGGTTGTTGAGACAGAGTCTCGCTCTGTCTCCCAGGCTGGAGTGCAGTGGCGCAATCTCAGCTCACCGCAACCTTTGCCTCCCAGGTTCAAGCGATTCTCCTGCCTCCGCCTCCTGAGTGTCTGGGATTACAGGTGCCCGCCACCACACCCGGCTAATTTTGTATTTTTAGTAGAGACGGGGTTTCACCATGTTGGCCAGGCTGATCTCGAACTCCTGACCTCAGGTGATCCACCTGCCTCGGCCTCCCAAAGTGCTGAGATTACAGGCGTGAACCACCACGCTTGGCCTCCAAGAGGCAGAATTCTGTCACCATCTGATTCCTGCTGTGTCCACAGTGGCCAGCACTGGGTCAGCCTAGAGTAGTGGCTCAACACTGGCACAAACAATGAATTTGAGATTCAGTTTGTACCTGTGTCCTGCACGCCTGTCACTCCTCTGGCCTCAGCCAGGGCTGGAGCTGCCTCCACTGCAACCTGGGTCTCCCAAATTCTAGCTGCCCGTGTGTGTGTCTTTCTGCCCACCTGACCGAGGGCCGGCCGCTGGAGGGCGGGGCCAGGCCGATTGATTCTGTGTGTGTGTGTCTGTCTGTCTCTCTTTCTCCGCACCTAACTAAGTGCCGCTGGAGGCCAGGGCCAGGCTGATTCATTCTGGGTCCAGCATTGCACAGCGCAGGCCTGGGCCCCTAGAGGCCTCGGGAGACCTGTGTGTGGTGAGTAAGTGTGTGTTGGCAGC
>NW_020266030.1:0-1775 GCF_003255815.1 Theropithecus gelada | reverse complement strand
TCAATTTTGAAAAGAGAAAGAGAGAGAGAGAGAGATGAGAAGAGACTCCCCTCAACCTTGGGACTTCAGACCTGCCCTGCAAAATGAGCCTACCTCTGTCCACACATCAGGTAAGCTGCCTCAGTCTCTTCTCATCTCTCTCTCTCTCTCTCTCTTTCTCTTTTCAAAATTGAGACAAGGAACTTTCCTCTTATCCATGTTTCAGAAATCCAACGTTGGTCACAGACTCTTCTTGGGAAGACAATCTTCCCTCAGTGTTTGGTCAATGCCCAGCATGCCTGCCTTGGCCATTCACCAGCCGCACAACCCAGGACCTCCACTGGGGATGCCCACTGAGGATCCTAGTGGTTGCTCTATTCCTCATCTCTCTCTTTCCTCTCTAACTTTCCCTGTTCTATCATGAGCATCCTCCTGCCCTCCATCCCTCCTTCTTCCTTTCTGGCTCGTGTCCTCAAAAACCTCAAATCTCTTCAGCTTTCACCCAATCTAAAGCCTAAATGTCTAAGTTTTTTTCTGTCACATGGCCTGGGCCCAATATAAATTAGACAGTGGCTCTCAGTGGGCAGAAAATGGCACTTTTGATTTCTCTATCTTGCAGGACTTAGACAACTTCTATCACAAAATGGGCAAATGGTCGATGTATCCTGTGTACAGTCGTTTTTTACACTACGATCTCTCCCTGGCCTCTGATCCCAATGTGATCCATCCGTAGTTTTCCTTATCTCCTTCATCTGCCCCTTCTTCTACCAGGAATGCTGACTCTGCCTTGTCTGTTGACTGCTTCGATCTTCCCCCCTGCCACACATCTGAACCCAATGCTAATCCCCCTCTGAACCTAGTTCCTCTTCTACCCACAGCCCACCTCCTTATGCCCCTCACACCACCACCCCTCCTCATACCCAGTCTGGCTTGCAATTTGGCCCCACGACTAGGCCCCCTGCCCCTGCCCAGCAATTTCCCCTTCAAGAGGTGGCAGGGGCCTAGTCGTGGGGCCAAATTGCAAGCCAGACTGGGTATGAGGAGGGGTGGTGGTGTGAGGGGCATAAGGAGGTGGGCTGTGGGTAGAAGAGGAACTAGGTTCAGAGGGGGATTAGCATTGGGTTCAGATGTGTGGCAGGGGGGAAGATCGAAGCAGTCAACAGACAAGGCAGAGTCAGCATTCCTGGTAGAAGAAGGGGCAGATGAAGGAGATAAGGAAAACTACGGATGGATCACATTGGGATCAGAGGCCAGGGAGAGATCGTAGTGTAAAAAAACGACTGTACACAGGATACATCGACCATTTGCCCATTTTGTGATAGAAGTTGTCTAAGTCCTGCAAGATAGAGAAATCAAAAGTGCCATTTTCTGCCCACTGAGAGCCACTGTCTAATTTATATTGGGCCCAGGCCATGTGACAGAAAAAAACTTAGACATTTAGGCTTTAGATTGGGTGAAAGCTGAAGAGATTTGAGGTTTTTGAGGACACGAGCCAGAAAGGAAGAAGGAGGGATGGAGGGCAGGAGGATGCTCATGATAGAACAGGGAAAGTTAGAGAGGAAAGAGAGAGATGAGGAATAGAGCAACCACTAGGATCCTCAGTGGGCATCCCCAGTGGAGGTCCTGGGTTGTGCGGCTGGTGAATGGCCAAGGCAGGCATGCTGGGCATTGACCAAACACTGAGGGAAGATTGTCTTCCCAAGAAGAGTCTGTGACCAACGTTGGATTTCTGAAACATGGATAAGAGGAAAGTTCCTTGTCTCAATTTTGAAAAGAGAAAGAGAGAGAGAGAGAGA
>NW_020266029.1:0-8091 GCF_003255815.1 Theropithecus gelada | reverse complement strand
GCTGTCAGACAGAGTCGTTTGCGTCTGCAGAGCTTTCTGCTGCTTTTGTTGTTGTTTATCTGTGCCCTGTCCCCAGAGGTGGAGTCTACAGAGACAGGCAGGTTTCCTTGAGCTGCTGTGAGCTCCACCCAGTTCGAGCTTCCCAGCGGCTTTGTTTACCTACTTAAGCCTCAGCAATGGTGGGCGCCCCTCCCCCAGCCTCGCTGCTGCCTTGCCGCGAGATCGCAGACTGCTGTGCTAGCAATGAGGGAGGCTCCGTGGGCGTGGGACCCTCCCAGCCAGGTGTGGGATATAATCTCCTAGTGTGCCTGTTTGCTTAAAGCGCTGTATTCGGGTGGTAGTTACCCGATTTTCCAGGTATTGTGTGTTCTAGTTCCCCTGGCTAGGAAAAGGGATTACCTTTCCCCTTGCGCTTCCCAGGTGAGGCGATGCCTTGCCCTGCTTCAGCTCTCACTGGTCGGGCTGCAGCAGCTGACCAGCACCGATTGTCTGGCACTCCCTAGTGAGATGAACCCAGTACCTCAGTTGAAAATGCAGAAATCACCGGTCTTCTGTGTTGCTCGTGCTGGGAGTTGGAGACTGGAGCTGTTCCTATTCGGCCATCTTTCTCTGCCCTCTACTATAATTTTTTATTTAAAAATATTCAAATGTGCTGTGTGGCCTAATGTATGATCTAAGCTGGAGAATGTTCCATGTGCTGATGAAAAGAATATGTCTTCTGTACCAGCTGGGTGAAAAGTTTTGTAAATGTCAGTTAAACCTAATTGATCTAGTGTGTAAGTTAACTCTGCTGTTTCTTTGTTGAATTTCTGTCTGGATTATTTTCCCATTACTGAGAAAAGGATGTAAAAATTCCCTATTATTATTGTCTTGCAGTTTGTCTCTGCCTTGCGATTTATTTGATATGGTTTGTGCGTGTCTCCACCCAAATCTCATCTTGAATTGTAGCTCCCACAATCCCCATGTGTCATTGGAGGGACCTGGTGAGAGGTAATTGAATCATGGAGGTGGGTTTTCCTGTGCTGTTCTTGTGATAATGAATATATTTCACGAGATCTGGTGATTTTATAAAGCACAGTTCCCTGCACATGCTCTCTCACCTGCTGCCATGTAAGATATGCCTTTGCCCCCCATCGTGTTCTGCCATGACTGTGAGGCCTCCCCAGCCATATAGAACTGTGAGTCCATTAAACCTCTTTTTCTTCATAAATTTCCCAGTCTTCGGTACTTCTTCAAAGCAGTATGGATATGGACTGGTACATGTTAATGTTGTCTTTCCATACATCGGAGCTCTGGAGTTGGTGTTGGTGTTACAGATACTTATACTTGTTATATTTGCTTGTTGAATTGGCCCCTTTATCATTATATAGTGACAATCTTTGTTTTTACAGTTTTGATTTATCATCTTTTAAATCTGATTTATGTGTAGCTACTCCTTCTTTTTTCTGGTTTCCAGTTACGTGGAATATCCTTTTCTACTACTTCACTTTTAGCCTATGTGTGTCTTTATAGGTAAAGTGAATTTCTTTAAGACAGCATATATTTAACTTTCTTTATTCACTCACCCTCTCTTTGCCTTTTAATTAAATAATTTAGACCATCTGCATTCAGCATTTCTCTATTTTTAATGTTTTTGGTTACATTCTAGGTGTATATATTTATGTGTTGCATGTGATATTTTGACACAGACATGCAATGTGTAATGATCACCTCAGGGTAAGTAGAGTATCCATCACCTCAAGCATTTATCTGTTGTGTTAAAAAGAGCCCAGTTATACTCTTTTAGTTATTTAAAACAGTACAATTAAATTATTTTTTATTATAGTCACCTTGTGCTAGCAAACACTAATTCGTATTCATTCTTTCTATTATTTAGTACTTATTAATCATACCTAATTCCCCCACCGATCCTTTCACTACTCTTCCTAGCCTCTGGAAGCCATGCTTCTACTCTATATCTCCATCTGTTTGTGAACATTAGGTTGCTTCCAAATCTTGATTATCATTAATGGTGCTTCAATATACATAGGAGTAAGATACCTTTTCAATATCTTGATTTTCTTTCTGTCAGGTATATACTTAGGAGTGGCATTGCTGGATCATATGGTAGCTCTATTTTTAGGTTTTTGAGGAACCTCCAAATTGTTCTCTGTGGTGATTGTACTAATTTACGTTCCCACTAACAGTATACAAGTGTTCTGTTTTGCCCACATTCTTGCCAGCATTTGTTATTGTATGACTTTTGGATAAAAGACATTTTAACTGGAATTAGATGATATTACATTGTAGTTTTGACTTGCATTTTTCTGATGATCAGTGATGTTGAGTACTTTTTCATATGTTTGTTTGCTGTTTGTATGCCTGCTGCTCAGGAATGTCTATTTAGGTCTTTTGCTCATTTTTAAATTGGCAAAATTTAATTTATTTATATAGCGTTGCTTCAGCTCTTTATATTCTAGTTATTAATCCCTTGTCAGATGGGTAGTTTGCAAACATTTTCTTGTACTCTATGGGTTGTCTCTTCACTTTGTTGATTGTTTACATTGCTGTGAGAAAGCTTTGTAACTTGATGTGATCCCAGTTGTCTATAGTATGGGAAAGAGATTAGATTCTTTGGGAGCATATGAAACTAGGATGGTGAACCTGGAAACTTCAATAATCTTGTTATTATGTTCTTTAACAACTGGTAGTACAGAATCTCCAAAGAGCTCTCAGTTGTTCATGTTTCTATTTTAATGTAAACTGAAAATAAGAAAAATTTTTAGTATTCTATTTAAAGAGAGTAAACTGAAAAAGAAGAACATGTATAAAAGTATTTCCAAACGTTTTAGAATAGCATTCACAGCCTTTCTCAAGCCTCAAGTTTTCCAATTTCATCTTTTGTGACTGCTTTTGCTCATTATATTATCTTATTGCTTTTGTCCTCGTCACAATTCCCAAACTACAGCATGAGTGCCTAAGCATAAAAGCTTTCTTTGAGCCAATACTGTTTATTTAAATAAAATAAGGCTATACCTCGCTAAAATAAAAAATCTAGTATATTTTTTGACATGTCTTTTATCATGCATGTATGAGAAAAAGAATGTTAGCCATGGGCCTTTTCTAATTTTGTTGAGCAAGTTTTACAAATCTTTATACTTTTTAGGAACACAGAGATATCAATTAAAACATTATTGCTAGGGCAAAAAAAAAAAAAAAGTTTCAAACATGACAACCAATCAGAATTATTTGTTTCTCCTCTAAGGATACTTTTATTGAACCTGGTAACATTTTTATAAAAATTAGGCATTTATACACAATCCTTTATTCAAATTTTCTTTCAAGGACACATTCCTATTAACAGAGAATGAAACAAATTAGTAAGACTCTAGAATATTTGCACAGGACACCATGTTGTGTAGAAAAAATAAAATTGCTATTGTTACAAATATTCTAAATGTTACACCCAACTAAATAAGCCTATTGGATTGGGTTTGTGCTGCAGAACAATTTTCTTACACAGCTGTAGGGAAAATGAGAGATCTCCTTTTTTTTTTTTTTTTTTCAGATTTTTAAATGAATTATAAATACTTACAATTTTAAAACTTGTCTACAATTTTTTGTTAGCAAAAACAAACCAAACCCAAACAAATCATAACCTGTAAAGCTACATGTTACTGAGAATACTGGAGCCCAGGAGGAATAGAATTTTACCTATCAGTAAAATTTAAAGCATACAGCATTAATTGCCCACTATATCTATGCCTGAAATCTATCTCTCCACCTTTATTATTGTCATCTGGCAAAGCTCTATCTCTTCCTGGAATTCCACATAAAATATCGCATGATTTTTGAAGCTTTTGAAATCTCCACAATGAATAATTGAATCTTGTCCTAGGTACTTTTATAGATATCCCCAGTTTCATCTTACTTTAGGTTTTTCTCTTTTTAAATTATTTTCTAAAACGTTTTATAACTTATAGAAAGTTACAAAACTAGTAGAGTGAATTCTCATGGACTCTTCATTCAGCATCTCATAATGTTGACATTTTACATAAGCATAACACAATTATGTAAACTAGGAAATTATCATCAGTACAACACTATTAACTCATTGCAGATCTTACTAGAATTTTACCCATTTTTTTTTTTTCACTGATGTCTTTTTTGATTCCAGGATCCAATTCAGAATACCACATTGCATTTAGTTGTCATGTCTCCTTAATCTCCTCCAATCTGTAGCAGGTCTACATTTTTTCCTTGTATTTTGTTATTTTTTCTTGTATTAATGTGATTTTGACAATACAAGATTATTTGCCCAACAGCGATCTTGTATTTTCCTGAATTCTTCCATATTTTTTAACTGAAATGCTTCCTTAGAGAAGAGTGGTCCAGTTTCCCCTATTTATTTATTAAATTATTTATTCATATCAGTAAACAATAACCATGGATATTAATTTTATTCTATAAGTTATAATATTATAATTATTTTGTTACTATAATGGGTGTATTTATACTGTTACTGTAATGGATAGAATTGTGTTTTTCTTAAAATATGTATTTACAGTCTCACTTCCAGTACCTGTTACTGTGATTTTATTTGAATGTAACCTTATTTGTACATAAACACTTTGAAGTTGTAATTCAGTCAAGATTAGTGTGGACCCTAATTCAATAAACGGTGTCTTTATAAGAGTAGGGAAATTTAGACAAAGAGACTGGAGACACTTTGTAGAACACCATATGAGGATGGAGACAGAGATTGGAGTTCTGTGTCTGCAAGTGCCAAAAGGCCAATGATTGCTGAAAGCCACCAGAAGTTGAAAGGATCATGGAACACGTTCTCCCCCTAGAGCCTCCAGAATTTACCAGTCTTGCTGACACATTGATTTTGGACTTCTGACCTCCAGGACTGTGAAATAATAAATTACTGTTACTTTAAGCAATCCTGTTTGTTGTATGATTTCATGTCTTTGCTATTGTGAATAGTGCTGCAGTGAACATACGCATGCATGAGTCTTCAAAATAGAATGATTTATATTCCTTTGGGTATATACCCAGTAATGGGGTTGCTGGGTCTAATGATATTTCTGTCTTTAGGTGTTTGAGGAATCGCTACAGTGTCTTGATTGTAGTATATTTTGAAATCAGGTAGTTTGATGGCCTCCAGTTTTGTTTCTTATTTTGCTCAGAATGTCTTTGTCTATTTAGGTTCTTTTGTAGTTACATACAAATTTTAGGACTTTTTATTTCTATGAAAAGTGGTATTCATATTTTGATAGAGATTGCATTGAATCTGCAGGTTTCTTTGGGTGTATGGAGAGTTAAACAATATTAAATCTTCTTATCCAATAGCATAGGAAGTCTTTCTACTTGTTGGTGTCCTCTTTAATTTCTTTCATGGATATTTTAGTTTTTCCTGTAGAGGTATTTCACATCATTAGACAAATCTATTCTTAGGTATTTCATTTATTGTAGGTATTGTAAGTGGGATTGCCTTTTTAATTTATTTATTAGCAGCTAGTTCGTTTTTGATATATAGAAATCCTATTGATTTTTGTGTGTTGATTTTGTATTTTGAAACTTTACAGAATCCATTTAAAAGAACTAAAATGTTTTTGGTGGGGTCTTTAGGTTTTTCTAGATAAAAAACCAGATCATTAGCAAAGAAGGACAATTCAGCTTCCAATTTTTCAATTTTGATGCCTTTTCTTTCTTTCTCCTGACTGACTGCTCTGGCTAGGACTTTCAGTTCTATATTGAATAGAGTTATGAAAATGGACATCTTCATCAGTTCAGGTTTCCAGAGGAAAGGCTTTCAACTTTTCTCAATTCATTACAATGTCAGCTGTGAGTTTCTCATATATGAACTTTATTATTTTGAGGTATGTTGCTTCCATGCCTGAGTTGTTGGGAATTTTTATCATGAAGGGATGTTGAAGTTTATAAAATATTTTAAAAAATCTACCTATCGAGATGATCATATCAATTTTGCTCTTCATTTTGTTGATGTGTTGTATCATATTTATTGACTTGCATATGTTGAAAGATTCTTACAGTCTTGTATAAATTCCACTTGATTGGTATCTATTATTTTTTTCTGTGGTGGATAGTAAACTATTTTATTTTATTTTAATTTCAACTTTTGTTGTACATATAGAAGGTACATGTGCAGGTTTGTTACATGGGCTTATTGCATGATGCTGAGGTTTGGGTATGGATCACGTAATCCAGGTAGTGTGAGTAGTACTTGACAGATAATATTTCAACCCATTCCTACTCCTTTCACCTTCCAGTAGTCTCCAGTGTCTATTGTTCCCAAGTTTTTGTCCATATGGGCACAATATTAGCTTCCACTTATAAATGAGGTAATGTAGTACTTGATTTTCTGTTCAAGCACGAATTTACTTAGGATTATGGCCTGAAGTTCCATCCATGTTGCTTTAAAGGACAGTATCTCTTTCTTTTTTATAGCTGTATAGTATTCCAGGTTGTATATGTACCATATTTTAACAATCCAATCTATAATTAATGGGCAAGTAGCTTATTTTCATGTCTTTGCTACTATGAGTAGAATAGCAATGGACATGCAAATGCATGTGTCTTTTTGGTAGAATAATTTATTTTAATTTAAGCAATGAGATTGCTGAGTCAAATGGTAGCCCTGTTTTAAGTTCTTTGACAAGCCTCCAAACTACTTTCCACAATGGCTGGGCTAATTTACATTCACCACAACAGTGTATAAGCATTTTCTTTTCTCTGCAGACTTGTGAACATCGGTTTGTTTTTTACTTTTTAGTAATAGCCATTTTGACTGGTGTGAGATGGTGTCTTGTTGTGGTTTTGCATTGCATTTCTCTAATGATTAGTAACATTGAGCATTTTCTATTTTTTCAATGTGTAAGTTCAAGGGTACATGTGCAAGTTTGTTATACAGGTTTGTTATATGTCTGATTGGTTGATTTTAGAGTATGTACCATATGGAGATCAGAAGAATGTATATTCTGTTGTTTTGTGGTGGAGTGTTCTGTAGATATCTGTTAGGTCCATTTGGTCAAGTGTTGAGTTCAGGTCCTAAATATTTTTGTAGTTTTCTGCCTCAGTGATCTGTCAGTGAGATGTTGAAGACTCCCACTCTTATTGTGTGGTTATCTAAATATTTTTGTAGGTCTCCAATAACTTGCTTTATGAATCCAGGTGCTCATGTGTTGGGTGAATATATACTTAGATTAGTTAGGTCTTCTTGTTGAATTGAGCCCTTTACCATTATGTAATACTGTTCATTGTCTTTTTTGATCTTTGTTGGTTTAAAATATGTTTTCTCTGAAATTAGACTAGCAACCCCTACTTATTTCTGTTTTCTGTTTGCTTGGTATGTTTTTCTCCATCTCTTTATTTTGAGCCTATGATTGTCATTGCATGAGATGGGTCTCTTGAAAACAGCATGCTGTTGGGTCTTGCTTCTTTATCCAGCTTACCACTCTGTGCCTTTTAACTGTGGGAAGTTAGGCCATTTACATTCAAAGTTAGTTTTGGTATGTGCAGATTTTTTTTTTTTTTTTTCTTTTAATTTCACTCCTCTGAAGTAACTAATTTTTTTTTTTTTCCATTTTTTTTTTTAATTTATTTATTATTATTATACTTTAAGTTGTAGGGTACATGTGCATAACGTGCAGGTTTGTTACATATGTATACTTGTGCCATGTTGGTCTACTGCACCCATCAACTCATCATTTACATCAGGTATAACTCCCAATGCAATCCCTCCCCCCTCCCCCCTCCCCATGATAGGCCCCGGTGTGTGATGTTCCCCTTCCTGAGTCCAAGTGATCTCATTGTTCAGTTCCCACCTATGAGTGAGAACATGCGGTGTTTGGTTTTCTGTTCTTGTGATACTTTGCTAAGAATGATGGTTTCCAGCTGCAACCATGTCCCTACAAAGGACGCAAACTCATCCTTTTTTATGGCTGCATAGTATTCCATGGTGTATATGTGCCACATTTTCTTAATCCAATCTGTCACTGATGGACATTTGGGTTGATTCCAAGTCTTTGCTATTGTGAAGAGTGCTGCAATAAACATACGTGTGCATGTGTCTTTATAGCAGCATAA
>NW_020266028.1:0-1775 GCF_003255815.1 Theropithecus gelada | reverse complement strand
AGCAGGGGCAGCAGAGGAGAATCAGGGCAGGCGCTGAGGCCCTTGTGACCTCTTATTGGCAGTCGGGCCTGGGTGTAACCTGCCTGAGCCTCCGTCTCCTCTGTCAGATGGGACAGCAGCGTGATCCACCTGCAGGGCTGGGAAGACCCTGGAACAACGTGTAACGTGCTTGGGCACAGGGCCGGGCATGTGCCGAGAGCTCAACAGTCTTTGTTCAAGGGGCTGTTAAGAGGGCAGGGGTGGAGACTGAGAATGGCCACCTCCTTCCCGCACCCATGACTCTGCCATCAAGTCGAGGCCCACAACCCCACCCTCACTGTGGAGAAGGTCACTGGGATTCCACGGGCCCTGCACCTGCCTGAGATCCCATTGGACCATAGTCCCTGTCCTTCTCATGCACCACCCCCAACCACTACACCGTGGAGGTGCCCCCTGAGAAGCAGCTGGCGCCTCTAAATGCTGCTCTGTGCCTGGGGGTGCCTGGGCTCCCTGGGGTCCTGGCTCGTGCCAGCCAGGGGAAAATGAGCCACCACTGTGCTGTTTATGAGAAGGGAGGACGCTCCCTGGGGCCATGGGTACTGAATGGAGTACATGACGGCAGCCTCAGCCAGCATGGGAGTCTCATGGGTCCCCTCTTTCAGTGGGAGGGAAGGGGGCGAGGGAGGTAGGGCATAGGCAGCCTTCATTCCCAGCCCCCTCCTCCCAGCACAGAATCACCGTGATCATCGTGACTGAACCCTTCAACTTGAGTCATCACGATGATGATTCTCAGATGCGGAAGTTGAGGCACAAAGTCATGTTGCTAGGAAATGGCAGAGCCAGGACTGGGGCCTGGCAGTCTGGGTCCTGGCTGGCACTCTGCCTACCCTCCTAAACCACCTCTTATGCACACACTTCCACCCCTACTCCCACGGGGGGCCTTGTGGGGTGGGATAGGTAGGGGAGTTCCCACCCTATTCCTCAGTAGTTCCTGTAATTCCAGGAAGCCCCAACACCCACAGCGCGCATTAGCCCTGACCTAATTCAACCGGGGATAAGATACTGTCCAAGGAGCTAAACCGAGTCCTAACAGCGGGCAGGGCACTGAGGAGGGTGGGCTGTTATAGCAGTGCCCCATGGAAGCGGAGACAGGGGCTATGCTCCCTTCCTGGGTCAGCAGGGGAGCCAGGGCTGGTGACAGTCCCAAAAAGGGCTTGGGAACAGACAAGGCATGAGGGGTGGCCGCTCCGGGGTGAGGAGAAGTGGTGAGGGGGCAGCAGGCAGCAGAGCTGTGAGCACAGCCGGGCTCTGTGGATCCAGGAGGTCCTCGTAGGTCCCTCTGGGTCCACCCAGATCGAGCTCGCGGATTTAGGACACCCAGTCCCAGGAGGATGACAGCCCTGGGGCTCCCACCAGACTCCCGCAGCATTCTACGTGTGCCCTGGGTCAAACCCCCTTCCTTCCCCACCTGGACTCCTAGCGTAGGCTCATACCTGTGCTCATTGCATCGAAACTAACCTATCACCATCAGGTATCCGGCAAGGCCCCTTCTGGGATTCTCAGTGGAGGAGGGGAGAGGGAGGCGGCTCTCCAGGAGGCCTGACCCTGGCAGCCTCATGTGGAACTCTTTCCCAATCAGATGGGATTCCAGGTCAGCCAGCTACAGGAGAGGGCTCTAGATAGGATGGACCAGGGGGCTTTGTGCGGGGAAAAGAATGAGGCCACTCACTCAGGCTCCCTGCCAGCTGGCCAAAAGCTAGGTGGTCACAGTGAGCCTCTTCCAGGATCTGGACCCT
>NW_020266027.1:323-1775 GCF_003255815.1 Theropithecus gelada | reverse complement strand
GTCAGCCTGGCCTCAGGGACACCGGGAGTGACCCTGTCCTCTTGGAGAAGAAGAGAAAGACAGGTTCAGGAAGGTACAGACCCAAGGTGTGCTGTGCCTGGTGGGGAGGCTGCAGTTGGAGGCAGGACCACAGGGGGCGCTGTGGCCTTCCCGGCAAATGCTCTGAGCATCTCAGAGGGCGCTGAGCTCCTGGTTCATTCCCTTTCTCCAGACCTGGTTTCCTGCTCACTTGCTGATGTGCAGGGCGTTCTGGGTATCAGAACCTCAGGGCCCTGCAGCACCAGCAGGGACGCAGATTACTTGGATAGTTTTTCCCTCACTTCTGTTTTCTCAGTGCCCCTTTAAAACTGTATTTTCAGGTAGAATCAGGTCCTCTGCAGTTTTAAGGGAACCCAAGAGAGTGTTACCAGATGGAAGGTCTTGACTGTGGGTTGTCCACGTTGTTAGTGCATTGAACAAATAATTCAACAAAACAACAAAAGAACGAAGCAACGAAAGACAAACCAAAGCAACATGAGAACGCAGTAACCAAAGTATAGATTTATTGACACTCCACAGAGTGGGGACTGGTTCAAGCAAGTGACTCAAGAGCCCCCCATTTAGAGTTTTTATTAAGCTAAAAGAATTTGGTGTGCTGCCTAATGTTGCCTGGAACTGGCTGCACCTGGCGTTCTTTTCCTTATGCCTTAACCCTCTATTACCCTACTTCCCTATTCTCCTGTCTCAAGGGTGCATTTTTCAGAATACAGTTGAGGGAACTGCATTTGGTTTGTGTGAAGACAACTTTATGAATATGAAATCAAGATTTTCCCCGGCATGGATAGAAAATATTGATGATGAGTGTGTTGCATTGAGGTGCTCCTATGCTTTTTGTTGTACTCATTACAGGTCTTTTTTTTTTTTTTTTGATGGAGATTCGCTCTTGTCACCCAGGCTGGAGTGCAATGGCATGCTCTTGGCTCGCGGCAACCTCCATTTTCCAGGTTCAAGAGATTCTCCTGCCTCAGTCTCCCAAGTAGCTGGGATTACAGGCACGTGCCACCACTCTTGGATAATTTTTATATTTTTAGTAAAGACGAGGTTTCACCATGTTGGCTGGCCTGGTCTCGATCTCCTGACCTCAGGTGATCCACCCGCCTCGGCCTCCCAAAGCTCTAGGATTGCAGGCGCGAGCCAATGCCCCTGGTCTGGAACCATTTCTTTGGTTCTGGGACTACAGGCACGAGCCACCACACCCAACCCATTACACCTTTCTTAACTGTCCATTCCAATCTCAATTAAATGTTTTTCAGTAGCGCTGTCACAACCCCAGGTCTTCAAAGCCAGATGTGTGATATGGGTCTGTTCAATGAAACTCCAACACTTCAGGAAAGAACATGGTGTTTTTCTTTTTTTTTTTTTTTTTTTTTTTTTTTAAGAGGGGGTGTTCCCTTTCCCCCCGGGGGGGGGGGG
>NW_020266027.1:0-260 GCF_003255815.1 Theropithecus gelada | reverse complement strand
GGGTACATGTGCATAACGTGCAGGTTTGTTACATATGTATACTTGTGCCTTGTTGGTGTGCTGCACCCATCAACTCGTCATTTACATCAGGTGTAACTCCCAATGCAATCCCTCCCCCCGCCCCCCTCCCCATGATAGGCCCCGGTGTGTGATGTTCCCCTTCCCGAGTCCAAGTGATCTCATTGTTCAGTTCCCACCTATGAGTGAGAACATGCGGTGTTTGGTTTTCTGTTCTTGTGATAGTTTGCTAAGAATGATGG
>NW_020266026.1:0-1775 GCF_003255815.1 Theropithecus gelada | reverse complement strand
TTCTTTGTTATCGGAGGATATTTCCTTTGGCCCTATAGTCTTCAAAGGGATCCGAAATATGTATTCTCAGATTCCACAGAAATAAGGCTAGCAAAGAGATCCACGAAATACAGACGTAACTCTGTGAGTGGAAGTGACACATCACAGAGGAGTTTCTCAGAAAGCTTCTTTCCAGATTTCATCTGAGGATATTACCTTTTTCACCATAGCCCTCTAGGGGCTTCCAAATATCACTTTGCCAATTCCACAAGAACTGTCTTAGCGAAAGGCTTCTTGAGGGGAAAGCTGTAACTCTGTGAGATGATTTCACAAAACACAACGAAGTTTGTCAGAAATCTTCTTTCTCCTTGTTATCGGAGGAGATTTCCTTTGCCCCTATAGTCTTCAAAGGTATCCGAAATATCTTTTCTCAGATTCCACAGAAATAAGGCTAGCAAAGATATCCACGAAATAGAGATGTAACTCTGTGAGATGAATTAACAGATCACTAAGCAGTTTCTCAGAAAACTTCTTTCCAGATTTCATCTGAGGATATTTCCTTTTTCACCATATCCCACTATGGGCTTCCAAATATCACGTTACCAGTTCCACAAGAACTGTCTTAGCGAAAGGCTTCTTGAGGGGAAAGCTGTAACTCTGTGAGGTGATTTCACGGAATACAAAGAACTTTCTCAGCAAACTTCTTTCTCTTTGTTATCGGAGCATATTTCCTTTGGCCCTATAGTCCTCAAAGGGATCCGAAATATCTGTTCTCAGATTCCACAGAAATAAGGCTAGCAAAGAGATCCACGATATACAGATGTAACTCTGTGAGTGGAAATCACACATCACAGAGCAGTTTCTCAGAAAGCTTCTTTCCAGATTTCATCTGAGGATATTTCCTTTTTCACCATAGCCCTCTATGGGCTTCCAAATATCACTTTTCCAATTCCTCAAGAACTGTCTTAGCGAAAGGCTTCTTGAGGGGAAAGCTTTAACTCTGTAAGGTGATTTCACAGAACACAAAGAAGTTTGTCAGAAAGCTTCTTTCTCTTTGTTATTGGAGGATATTTCCTTTTGCCCTATACTCTTCAAAGGGATCCGAAATATCTGTTCTCAGATTCCACAGAAATAAGGCTAGCAAAGAGATGCAGGACATACAGATGTAACTCTGTGAGATGAATTCACATATCACAGAGCAGTTTCTCAGAAAGCTTCTTTCCAGATTTCATCTGAGGATATTTCCTTTTTCACCATAGCCCTCTGTGGGCTTCCAAATATCACTTTGAAAATTCCACAACAACTGTCTTAGCGAAAGGCTTCTTGAGGGGAAAGGTGTAACTCTGTGTGATGATTTTACAGAACACAAATAAGTTTCTCAGAAAGCTTCTTTCTCTTTGTTTTCGGAGGATATTTCCTTTGGCCATGTAGTCTTCAAAGGGATCCGAAATATCTGTTCTCAGATTCCAAGAAATAAGGCTAGCAAAGAGATCCACGAAATACAGATGTAACTCTGTGAGACGAATTAACAGAACACTCAGCAGTTTCTCAGAAGGCTTCTTTCCAGATTTCATCTGAGGATATTTCCTTTTTCACCATAGCCCTCTATGGGCTTCCAAATATCACTTTTCCAATTCTTCCAGAACTGTCTTATCGAAAGGCTTCTTGAGGGGAATGCTGTAACTCTGTGAGATGATTTCACAGGACACAAAGAAGTTTCTCAGAAAGCTTCTTTCTCTTTGTTATCGGAGGTTATTTCCTTTGACCCCATAGTCTTCAAAGGGATCCGAAATATC
>NW_020266025.1:0-1775 GCF_003255815.1 Theropithecus gelada | reverse complement strand
CTATATAGCAAGCTCTGGGGTGGGACGGCTGAGGAGAAGGCAGTGCTCAGAGCAGATGAGAGTGTCCCGGAAAACACTGGAGTCAATTCTATCTCTCAGGAAATATAACTTCAGATTATGTGATTGTGTCTTGATAATCATTTAGTATTCATCGTCTTATTTAATTTTTACATACTTGTAGAATATACTTAACACAAGTGTGAATGTCACATTTTTAGAGAAGATGATTACATGCAGAACAGAGCAGTTGTGCAGTGTGTCCAATATCACACATCTGGACAGAGTTAGCCCTATTATCTGTGCCTGTGACGCTGAACACTGGAGGAGTCGGCTCCCCTGAGACAGCTCCAGGGTGGTGTGGGACACGCCTAGAGGGGTTTTCAGGATGTCCCACCTGTCCTAACAACTTTATGTAATTTTGCCATTTGTAGTGTTTACCTGAAATATACACTCAGTGTTCACATGTGTGTATTGTCAGGAGTCCGTGATTATTCAAGTATCAATATTTATCTCTTTCTTGGTTTTTCTCAGCCAATATATTCATTTTTGTTACTGCTTTATTAAAATCAATTAATAATGAAAACAAATTGACAGTGCAGCATTTGGGAAATGTTGACATGTATGTGCAGTCGTTGAATCAGCACTTCAATCATGCTGTTAGCAATTCAATTAAACTCTATTTTTTCTCTCACTTCTCTGTAATTTCATTTCACCACCTTGTTACTCTTACCACCCTTTCCTCAGAAAATTCAGATCTTCTTCATGTTAATTTGCAATAGTTGCATCTTCTACAATTCATACAAATAAAATCACTTGAGATTTACTGTGAATTCTTCAGCTTCCTTCACTCACCACAATTATTTTATAATATCCTCATGTTCTTATGTGAATGAGGCATGCCTTGATTTCAACAGTTCATCGCATTCTTGTACATTAATATTTCTCAAATTGTTTGACAATGCACCAAATAATGGATACTTGATATGTTGTCTCAGTTCCTGAATTTTATTTAGAAATTAGATACTAAGCATTATAATGTAAAAATTGAGAAATTAATCTTATTCTGACCTCGTTAACAAAAACCATGAATAACTACAAAAAATAAACCCTTCAAGATATCTGAGTTGATGTCACAGAGAAAAAAAAATCCCTGTATCCTGAGAAAATCGGGGCCTGCAGAGAGAACTAGGGTCCACTTATTAGAGTAACTGGGGCAGGTGCCACTCACTGCATGATACTGAAGAAGGAAAAAGCTAACCTGGAAAGGTTTCATGAGTTTTGAGGACGTGTGTGCTAATGGTGTGAGAATGTGAAACTCCCAGCACTTGCAGGCTTTTCCTACAGAATTGGGGAAATCCCCAGACAACTCACCCACCTGCTGTCCTGTGGTGTGGACTGGGGAGGAAGAACAGCAGCTCCGTTCAATGCTGAATCCCCCTTCACTATATGTGGGAGACATTTATTAAATCTTGTGTCCTTCAGGCACTGGTAGAATCAACTAGAACACAAGGAAACAGAGGACACCAAGGGAACTCTACCCAGAAACACCTCCCGTCTCTTTCCTGCAGAATGAAATCCTGAATCTGTGGGGTAAGGACAGTGGGTCAGAAGCTGAGGACGCTGATGAAAATCCACTGTGGCTGGGAAGAGACACTCTGACACTGGGGAAGGGAAGGAACAGAAACACTTGTAAGGCCGTGCTTCAGAGCCTGTCCCACCACCCATAGCTAAGAAGGAGGCTTAGTCAGAAGGTTGGAGAATGTGCCCCTGTGTCC
>NW_020266024.1:0-1777 GCF_003255815.1 Theropithecus gelada | reverse complement strand
GTGTTCTCTGAAATCATCTCACAGAGTTACAGCGTTCCCCTCAAGAAGCCTTTCGCTAAGACAGTTCTTGTGGGGAACGCTGTAACTCTGTGAGATGATTTCAGAGAACACAAAGAAGTTTCTCAGAAAGCTTCTTTCTCTTTGTTATCGGAGGATATTTCCTTTGGCACTATAGTCTTCAAAGAAAGGGATCCGAAGTATCTGGTCTCAGATTCCACAGAAATAAGGCTAGGAAAGAGATCCACGAAATACAGATGTAACCCTGTGAGATGAATTAACAGAACAGTAAGCAGTTTCTCAGAAAGCTTCTTTCCAGATTTCATTTGAGGATATTTCCTTTTTCACCATAGCCCTCTATGGGCTTCCAAATCTCACTTTGCCAATTCCACAAGAACTGTCGTCGAGAAAGGCTTCTTGAGGGGAAAGTTGTAGCTCTGTGAGATGATTTCACAGAACACAAATAAGTTTCTCAGCAAGCTTCGTTCTCTTTGTTATCGGAGGATATTTCCTTTGCCCCTGTAGTCTTCAAAGAAAGGGATCCGAAATATCTGTTTTCAGATTCCACAGAAATAAGGCTAGCACGGAGATCAACGAAATACAGATGTAACTCTGTGAGATGAATTAACGGATCACTAAGCAGTTTCTCAGAAAGCTTCTTTCCAGATTTCATCTGAGGATATTTCCTTATTCATCATAGCCCTCTATGGGCTTCCAAATATCACTTTGCCAATTCCACAAGAACTATCTTAGCGAAAGGCTTCTTGAGGGGAAAGCTGTAACTCTGTGAGATNCTAAGCAGTTTCTCAGAAAGCTTCTTTCCAGATTTCATCCGAGGATATTTCCTTTTTCACCATAGCCCTCTATGGGCTTCCAAATATCACTTTGCCAATTTCACAAGAACTATCTTAGCGAAAGGCTTCTTGAGGGGAAAGCTGTAACTCTGTGAGATGATTTCACAGAACACAAAGAAATTTCTCAGAAAGCTTCTTTCTCTTTGTTATCGGAGGATATTTCCTTGGGCCCTATAGTCCTCAAAGGGATCCGAAATATCTGTTCTCGGATTCCACAGAAATAAGGCTAGCAAAGAGATCCACGAAATACAGATATAACTCTGTGAGTGGAAGTCACACATCACAGAGCAATTTCTCACAAAGCTTCTTTCCCGATTTCATCTGAGAATATTTGCAGTTTCACCGTAGCCCTCAATGGGTTTCCAAATATCACTTTGCCAATTCCACAAGAAGTGTCTTAGCGAAAGGCTTCTTGAGGGGAAAGCTGTAACTCTGTGAGATGATTTTGCAGAACACAAAGAAGATTCTCAGAAAGCTTCTTTATCTTTGTTATCGGAGGATATTTCCTTTGGCCCTATAGTGGTGAAACGGATTGGAAATACCTGTTCTCAGATTCCACAGAAATAAGGCTAGCAAAGAGATCCACGAAATACAGATGTAACTCTGTGAGTGGAAGTCAGACATCATAGAGCAGTTTCTCAGAAAGCCTCTTTCCAGATTTCATCTGAGGATATTTGCTTTTTCACCATACCCCTCTATGGGTTTCCAAATATTACTTTGCCAATTCCACAAGAAGTGTCTTAGCGAAAGCCTTCTTGAGGGGAAAGCTGTAACTCTGTGAGATGATTTCGCAGATCACAAAGAGGATTCTCAGAAAGCTTCCTTCTCTTTGTAATCGGAGGTTATTTCCTTGGGCCCTATAGTCTCCAAAGGGATCCCAAATATCTGTTCTCAGATTCCCCAGAAATAAGGCTAGCAAAGAGATC
>NW_020266023.1:0-1776 GCF_003255815.1 Theropithecus gelada | reverse complement strand
GGTGACAGAGTGAGACCCTATCTCAAATAATAATAATAATAATAATAGTGGGCAAAGGACATGAACAGATACTTTTCAAAAGAAGACATACATGTGGTCAACAATCATATGAAAAAAAGCTCAACATCATTGATCATTAGAGAACTGCAAATCATATGAAAAAAAGCTCAACATCATTGATCATTAGAGAACTGCAAATCATTCGAGAACAATGAGATAGTATCTCACACCAGTCAGAATGGCTATAATTAAGAAGTCAAAAAAAAAAAAAAAAAAAAAACAGATGTTGGTGAGGTTGCGAAGAAAAAGGAATGCTTATAAAGTGTTGTTAGGATAAATTAGTTCAACCATTATGGAAGACAGTGAAGTGATATCTCAAAGACTTAAAAACAGAGATACCATTTGACTCAGCAATTTCATTACTATGTGTATACCAAAGGGAAGATAAATTGTTCTGTTATAAAAACATATGCACATATATATTCATTGCAGCACTATTCACAATAGCAAAGACATGGAATCAACCTAAATGCTCATCAGTGGTAGACTGGATAAAGAAAATGTGGTAAATATACACCATGGAATACTATGCAGCCATAAAAAAGAATGAGGTCATGTCCTTTGCAGGAACATGGATGGAGCTGGAGATCATTATCCTCAGCAAACTAACACAGGAAGAGAAAACTAAATACCACATGTTCTCACTTGTAAGTGGGAGCGAAATAATGAGAACTCATGGACATGTAGAGGAAAACAACCGACACTAGTGCCCATCAGAGAATGGAGGGTGGGAGAAGGAAGACAATCAGGAAAAATAACTAATGGGTACTAGACTTAATACCTGGATGTTGAAATAATCTGTACAGCAAACCCCTATGACACAAGTTTGCCTATATGACAAACCTGCACATGTACCTCTGAACTTAAAAGTTAAATTTAAAAAAAAAGAAATTTTCTCAGATAAATAATTCGAATCTACTTACATTATGAAATAGTTTGTGTTACTATCTCAAGATAAGAGTTCCAAGAGAAGAAGCTATTGGATCTTCTTTTTTACGTGTGTGTGTGTGTGTATGTGTGTGTGTATATATATATGTGTGTGTGTGTTTTATGTGTACTTATATTTATTATGTCATATATTGTATCTACAGAGTGTCAAATTGGCTTACAAATAAGTGTGCCCAAAAATTAAGTAAATAAGTTCAAGCATTTTTCAAGTTCACATGACTTAAGTTCACTAAAATTTAAGGTTACTAAAAATTCATATGTAATTCTGTATATAAAATATGCCAAAGAAGATATGCTTTTATTTTTTAAAAAAATTGGCCAATTCAGATGTTACTTAAAGTATGGTTTAAAATACGGATTTAGGAAAAACAACATAGTACTCACTTCAGGCTATACCTCAGTAGCTAAGGCTTTGCTTTTTCATAATAGTGGCCTGGGTTCAATTCCTGGCTTAGGAAATGAATTCTTTGTGGTTTGATACCTGTGAGACTTTTACAATTTATTTATTCTTTTCCCCTCCATGGACAGCTTCTGATTTCCTGACTTGAATTTCCTTTTCTTTGAGGGACATTAGGGGTGATTCTAGGTCTTGAGAAAACCATGTGCCATCTGTTTAGAGACACCTTGTGCATCTGTGGTTAAGTCATAACCTTAAGGCTTATTGGCTTCAATTAGAAAAATATCTTTGAGGAAAACAAAGGGCTTGCTTAAAAGCCAGAGGTGTTGGCTGTTTGTCCTAGCTAGTGTCTAGTAATAAGAGATATAAAG
>NW_020266022.1:0-1776 GCF_003255815.1 Theropithecus gelada | reverse complement strand
CAAAGAGACAGAAGCTTTCTGAGAAACTTCTTTGTGTTCTGTGAAATCATCTCACAGAGTTACAGCTTTCCGCTAAAGAAACCTTTCGCTAAGACAGTTCTTGTGGAATTGGCAAAGTGATATTTGGAAGCCCATAGAGGGCTATGGTGAAAAAGGAAATATCATCAGATGAAATCTGGAAAGAAGCTTTCTGAGAAACTGCTTAGTGTTCTGTTAATTCATTTCACAGGGTTACATCTGTATTTTGTGGATCTCTTTGCTAGCCTTATTTCTGTGGAATCTGAGTACACTTATTTCGGATCCCTTTGAAGACTATGGGCCCAAAGGAAATATGCTCCGATAACAAAGAGAAAGAAGCATTCTGATAAACTTCTTTGTGTTCTGTGAAATCATGTCACAGAGTTACAGCATTCCCCTCAAGAAGCTTTTCGCTAAGACAGTTCTTGTGGAATTGGCAAAGTGATATTTGGAAGCCCATAGAGGGCTATGGTGAAAAAGGATATATCCTCTGATGGGATCTCTAAAGAAGCTTTCTGAGAAACTGCTGAGTGTTCTGTTAATTCATCTCACAGAGTTACATCTGTATTTCGTGGGTTTCTTTGCTAGCCTTATTTCTGTGGAATCTGAGAACAGATATTTCGGATCCCTTTGAAGACTATAGGGCCAAATAAAATATCCTACGATAACAAAGAGAAAGAAGCTTTCTGAGAAACTTCTTTGTGTTCTGTGAAATCATCTCACAGAGTTACAGCTTTCCCCTCAAGGATCTCTTTACTAGCCTTAATTCTGTGGAATCTGAAAACAGATATTTTGGATCCGTTTAAACACTATAGGGCCCAAGGAAATATCCTCCGATGAAATCTGGAAGGAAGCTTTATGAGAAACTGCTTAGTGTTCTGTTAAATCATCTCACAGATTTACAGCTTTCCCCTCAAGAAGCCTTTCGCTAAGACAGTTCTTGTGGAATTGGCAATGTGATATTTGGAAGCCCACAGAGGGCTATGGTGAAAAAGGAAATATCCTCAGATGAAATCTGGAAAGAAGCTTTCTGAGAAACTGCTTAGTGGTCTGTTAATTCATCTCACGGAGTTACATCTGTATTTCGTGGATCTCTTTGCTAGCCTTATTTCTGTGGAATCTGAGAACAGATATTTCGGATCCCATTGAATAGGATAGGGCCAAAGGAAATATCCTTCGATAACAGAGAGAAAGAAGCTTTATGAGAAACTTCTTTGTGTTCTCTGAAATCAACTCACACAGTTACAGCTTTCCACTCAAGAAGCCTTTCGCTAAGACAGTTCTTGTGGAATTGGCAAAGTGATATTTGGAAGCCCGTAGAGGGCTATGGTGAAAAAGGAAATATCCTCAGATGAAATCTGTTCTCAGATATCTGTGATATCTGTTCTCAGATTCCACAGAAATAAGGCTAGCAAGGAGATCCACGAAATACAGATGTAACTCTGTGAAATGAATTAACAGATCACTAAGCAGTTTCTCAGAAAGCTTCTTTCCAGATTTCATCTGAGGATATTTCCTTTTCCACCATAGCCCTCCTTGGGCTTCCAAATATCACTTTGCCAATTCCACAAGATCTATCTTAGCGAAAGGCTTCTTGAGGGGAAAGTTGTACTTCTGTGAGATGATTTCACAGAACACAAAAAAGTTTCTCAGAAAGCTTCTTTCTCTTTGTTATCGGAGGATATTTCCTTTGGCCCTATAGTCTTCAAAGGGATCCGAAATATCTGTTCTCAGATTCCACAGAAATAACGCTAGCAA
>NW_020266021.1:0-1777 GCF_003255815.1 Theropithecus gelada | reverse complement strand
GGAAAGGAAAGGAAAGGAAAGGAAAGGAAAGGAAAGGAAAGGAAGAGCAAGCAAGAAAGAAAGGATATTTAAATTTACCTATAGCCTAGAAGCCCCCACTTTGAGTTATCCCATCTTTCTGGACCAAACTATTGTATTTCTTAAATGTATTTGATTGATGTCTCATCCCTCCCTAAAATGAATAAAACTAAGCTGTGTCCCGACTGCTGCGGGCACCTGTTCTCAGGACCTCCTGAGGGCTGTGTCTCGGGCCATGGTCACTCCAGTTGGCTCAGAATAAATCTCTTCAGGTATTTTACAGAGTCTGACTCTTTTCGTTGACACTCCCAAAACCCCATCTCCAGATAGCATCGCATAGAGGAGAGGTGGAGCTTCAAAATGTGAATTTGGGGTTGGGGGACACAGTTCAGTCGACAGCACTAACCAGGTTGACAGCAAATATGATTGAAGACAGACAAAGTCAAGCAGGGGCCCTAGTCAGGCTTCTGTTTTTGGTTTTTGCTCTTTGTAAATTTTTTTTAAACTCAAATTAGCCCTATCTCAGCAGAAGAGGCTTTTAAGAGATTCATGCAGAAAGGTACAGGACCTCTGGAGATTAGCTTCATTTTGGCCAATTAACATAAAATGAATAGCATGTAAATTAGATTCATTCAATCCATCATTCAGGTGGAAAGTGTTTGAAACTTACTTGTTATTTTTGAGTTGACAGCATGAGAATGTTTGGAAATAAGACTACAGCACTGAGGACAAAGATTGCATTACTTTTTCCTGAGGTTTCTTCTCATTCTGCCATAAAACCAAGGGCATGCCCTACAAAGGCTGAAGCTCATCTGGCCGCAAGAGAGGTCAGTTCATTCATTCAGTCGCTCGTGCGGTGGGCATTTAATGCATCTAATGGGCTGTGATCCCCGGATGGTATCACAGCAGAAGTCACAACCTGTGTCCTCGCAAAGCTTGCAGAATAGCTGTGATATGATATTATCTGGGCAATGTGACTGCCTGAGAACTAGGCATATTCAAAGAGAACAGAGTGGGAACTAGAAGCAACCTCCTGGCTGAGCCTCTGGTGCAGGTGCCATGGGGAGGTGATGCTGGGCACAGACTTCCCAATGCAGACCCAGACATTAGTGTCCTGCAGACAGCAGCCGGCAACAGGGATGTCACCAGTAGGACACAAGATCGTCCCAACAGCCCCGCAAAGGACAATGAATGAAAGACGGCTGTTGACTCAGGACATTTGCTGGCAAGAGGAGGGTCCCAGCTGACAGGAGAAGCAAAAGGCAGATACAAAAAAAATGAACACAACCTCACCCAAGAAGGTGAGTTCACCAGAAGGACATTTCGTGAGTCCTCTCACTCACTAACCTTCACAAAGACACAGTGATGGACAGAAATCTGCTACAAGAAATCAGAGCTTTTCTTTGCTCAAGATGTATAATACAACGACAGAAATCCACAAAGTAGGGCTGGGTGCAGTGGCTCACACCTGTAATCCCAGGACTTTGGGAGGCCAAGGCAGGTGGATCGCTTGAGGTCAGGAGTTTGAGGCCATCCTGGCCAACATGGCAAAACCCCATCTCTACTAAAAATACAAAAATTAGCCAGGCATGGTGGTGCATACCTGTAATGCAGAAAGATCATTTGAACCAGGGAGGAGGAGGGTGCAGTGGGCTGAGATCATACCACTGCACTCCAGCCTGAGCCACAGAGTGAGACTCTGTCTCAGAGATAAAGGAAAGGAAAGGAAAGGAAAGGAAAGGAAAGGAAAGGAAAGGAA
>NW_020266020.1:0-1777 GCF_003255815.1 Theropithecus gelada | reverse complement strand
ATGGGTATACACATGCCATGCTGGCTTGCTGCATCCATCAGTCCGTGATCTACAGTATGAATTTCTGGTAATGCTATCCCTCTCCTAGCTCCCCACCCTGACAGGCCCTGGTGTGTGGTGTTCCCCTTCCTGTGTCCATGTGTTCCCATTGTTCAACTCCCACTTATGAGTGAGAAGGCGTGGTGTTTGGTTTTCTGTTTTTGTGTTAGTTTGCTGAGAATGATGGTTTCCAGCTTCATCCATGTCCCTGCAAAGGATATGAACTCATCCATTATTGTGGCTGCATAGTACACCATGGTGCATATATGCCACATTTTCTTTATCAAGTCTATCCTTGATGGGCATTTGGGTTGGTTCCAGTCTGTGCTGTTGTCAACAGTGCCTCAATAAACATACGTGCGCATGTGTCTTTATATTAGAATGATTTATATTTTTGGGGGCATATACCCAGTAATGGGATTGCTGGGTCAAATGCTATTTCTAGTTATAGATCCTTGAGGAATCATCATACTGTCTTCCACAATTGTTGAACTAATTTATACTCCCACCAACAGTGTAAAAGTGTTCCTCTTTCTCCACATCCTCTCCAACATCTATTGTTTCCCGATTTTTTAATGATGGCCATTCCAACTGGCATGAGATTGTATCTCATTGTGATTTTGCTTTCCATTTCTCTAATGACCAGTGGTGATGTGCTTTGCTTCACATGTTCGTTGGTTGCATAAATGTCTTCTTTGGGAAGTGTCTGTTGATATCTTTGCCCACTTTTTGATGGGGTACTTTGTTTTTCTCTTGTAAATTTGTTTAAGTTCTTTGTAGATTATGTATATTAGCCCTTGGTCAGATGGAGAGATTGCAATAAATTTCTCTCATCCTGTGGGTTGCCTGTTCACTCTGATGATTGTTTCTTTTGCTCTGCAGACACTGTAGTTTAATTAGATCCCATTTGTCAATTTTGGCTTTGGTTGCCATTGCTTTTGGTGTTCTAGTGATGAAGACTTTGTCCATGCCTATGTCCTGAATGGTATTGCCCTACTCAAGGACATTTCTGTGCCTGAGTGCCATACCACCTAAAGTAATTTATAGATTCAGTGCTATTCCCATCAAGCTACCACTGACTTTCTTCAAAGAATTAGAAAAACTGCTTTAAATTTCATATGGAACCAGAAAAGAGCCCACACAGCCAAGAGAATCCTAAGCAAAAAGCACAAAGTTGGAGGCATCACAGTACCTGTCTTCAAACTATTCTACAAGGCTGCAGTAACCAAAAGAGCGTGGTACTCATATCAATCCAGATATATGGACCAATGGAACAGAACAGAGACCTCAGAAATGACACCATGCAACTAAAACTGTCTGATCTTTAACAAACCTGACAAAAACAAGCAATGGGGAAAGGATTCCCTATCAATAAATGGTGTTGGGAAAACTGGCTAGCCGTATGCAGAAAACTGAAACTGGGCCATTCCCTTACACTTAATACAAAAATTATATTAAGATGGATTAAAGAGTTAAATGCAAGACCTAAAACCATAAAAAACCTATAGAAGAAAACCTAGGTCACCAGCTGCAGAGAAAGGTACTTGCAGTGAAATGCATGGTACAAACACGCATTCCCGGCTTCCCTGAGTGGGTCAGGTTGACGAGTGGTCCACCTGCTCCTGGCAGATCCCTGCAGACATGGCTGGTTGCTCTTTGAGCCAGCTTGGCCTTGCCTGGCATGCACAAGCCACAGTGCAACAACTGTGCTTCAAATGGAGCCACACAGAGAAAAGCA
>NW_020266019.1:0-8092 GCF_003255815.1 Theropithecus gelada | reverse complement strand
AAAAAAATTTATTTATTATTATTATACTTTAAGTTGTAGGGTACATGTGCATAACGTGCAGGTTTGTTACATATGTATACTTGTGCCATGTTGCTGTGCTGCACCCATCAACTCGTCATTTACATCAGGTATAACTCCCAGTGCAATCCCTCCCCCCTCCCCCCTCCCCATGATAGGCCCTGGTGTGTGATGTTCCCCTGCCTGAGTCCAAGTGATCTCATTGTTCAGTTCCCACCTATGAGTGAGAACATGCGGTGTTTGGTTTTCTGTTCTTGTGATAGTTTGCTAAGAATGATGGTTTCCAGCTGCATCCATGTCCCTACAAAGGACACAAACTCATCCTTTTTTATGGCTGCATAGTATTCCATGGTGTATATGTGCCACATTTTCTTAATCCAGTCTGTCACTGATGGACATTTGGGTTGATTCCAAGTCTTTGCTATTGTGAATAGTGCTGCAATAAACATACGTGTGCATGTGTCTTTATAGCAGCATAATTTATAATCCTTTGGGTATATCCCCAGTAATGGGATGGCTGGGTCATATGGTACATCTAGTTCTAGATCCTTGAGGAATCGCCATACTGTTTTCCACAATGGTTGAACTAGTTTACAATCCCACCAACAGTATAAAAGTGTTCCTATTTCTCCACATCCTCTCCAGCACCTGTTGTTTCCTGACTTTTTAATGATCGCCATTCTAACTGGTGTGAGATGGTATCTCATTGTGGTTTTGATTTGCATTTCTCTGATGGCCAGTGATGATGAGCATTTTTTCATGTGTCTATTGGCTGTATGAATGTCTTCTTTTGAGAAATTTCTGTTCAGATCCTTTGCCCACTTTTTGATGGGGTTGTTTGTTTTTTCTTGTAAATTTGTTTGAGTTCTTTGTAGGTTCTGGATATTAGCCCTTTGTCAGAGGAGTAGATTGCAAAAATTTTCTCCCATTCTGTAGGTTGCCTGTTCACTCTGATGGTAGTTTGTTTTGCTATGCAGAAGCTCTTTAGTTTAATTAGATCCCATTTGTCAATTTTGGCTTTTGCTGCTGTTGCTTTTGGTGTTTTAGACATGAAGTCTTTGCCCATGCCTATGTCCTGAATGGTACTACCTAGGTTTTCCTCTAGGATTTTTATGGTATTAGGTCTAACATTTAAGTCTCTAATCCATCTTGAATTAATTTTTGTATAAGGAGTAAGGAAAGGATCCAGTTTCAGCTTTCTACTTATGGCTAGCCAATTTTCCCAGCACCATTTATTAAAAAGGGAATCCTTTCCCCATTTCTTGTTTTTCTCAGGTTTGTCAAAGATCAGATGGCTGTAGATGTGTGGTATTATTTCTGAGGACTCTGTTCTGTTCCATTGGTCTATATCTCTGTTTTGGTACCAGTACCATGCTCTTTTGGTTACTGTAGCCTTGTAGTATAGTTTGAAGTCAGGTAGCGTGATGTCTCCAGCTTTGTTCTTTTGACTTAGGATTGTCTTGGAGATGCGGGCTCTTTTTTGGTTCCATATGAACTTTAAAGCAGTTTTTTCCAATTCTGTGAAGAAACTCATTGGTAGCTTGATGGGGATGGCATTGAATCTATAAATTACCTTGGGCAGTATGGCCATTTTCACGATATTGATTCTTCCTATCCATGAGCATGGTATGTTCTTCCATTTGTTTGTGTCCTCTTTTATTTCACTGAGCAGTGGTTTGTAGTTCTCCTTGAAGAGGTCCTTTACATCCCTTGTAAGTTGGATTCCTAGGTATTTTATTCTCTTTGAAGCAATTGTGAATGGAAGTTCATTCATGGTTTGGCTCTCTGTTTGTCTGTTACTGGTGTATAAGAATGCTTGTGATTTTTAAACAATAATTCTGTATCCTGAGACTTTGCTGAAGTTGCTTATCAGCTTAAGGAGATTTTGGGCAGAGATGATGGGGTTTTCTAAATATACAATCATGTCATCTGCAAGAGGGACAATTTCACTTCTTCTTTTCCTAACTGAATACCCTTTATTTGTTTCTCTTTCCTGATTGCCCTAGCAAGAACTTCCAACACTATGTTGAATAGGAGAGGTGAGAGAGGGCATCCCTGTCTTGTGTGAGTTTTCAAAGGGAATGCTTCCAGTTTTTGCCCACTGAGTATTATATTGCCTGTGGGTTTGTCATAAATAGCTCTTATTATTTCGAGATATGTTCCATCAATATCTAGTTTATTGAGAGTTTTTAGCATGAAGGACTGTTGAATTTTGTCAAAGGTCTTTTCTGCATCTATTGAGATAATCATGTGGTTTTTGTCATAGGTTCTGTTTACATGCTGGATTATGTTTATTGATTTGCATATGTTGAACCAGCCTTGCATCCCAGGGATGAAGCCCACTTGATCATGGTGGATAAGCTTTTTGATGTGCTGCTGGATCCGGTTTGCCAGTATTTTATTGAGGATTTATGCATCGATGTTCATCAGGGATATTGGTCTAAAATTCTCTTTTTTTGTTGTGTCTCTGCCAGGTTTTGGTATCAGAATGATGTTGGCCTCATAAAATGAGTTAGGGAGGATTTCCTCTTTTTCTATTGATTGAAATAGTTTCAGAAGGAATGGTATCAGCTCCTCCTTGTACCTCTGGTAGAATTCAGGTGTGAATCCATCTGGTCCTGGACTTTTTTTGGTTGGTAGGCTATTAATTATTGCCTCCATTTCAGAGCCTGCTATTGGTCTATTCAGGGATTCAACTTCTTCCTGGTTTAGTCTTTGGAGAGTGTAAGTGTCCAGGAAATTATCCATTTCTTCTATGTTTTCTAGTTTATTTGCATAGAGGTGTTTATAGTATTCTCTGATGGTAGTTTGTATTTCTGTGGGGTTGGTGGTGATACCCCCTTTATCATTTTTTATTGCATCTATTTGATTCATCTCTCTTTTCTTCTTTATTAGTCTTGCTAGCAGTCTATCAATTTTGTTGATCTTTTCAAAAAACCAGCTGCTGGATTCATTGATTTTTTGGAGGGTTTTTTGTGTCTCTATCTCCTTCAGTTCTGCTCTGATCTTAGTTATTTTTTGCCTTCTGCTAGCTTTTGAATGTGTTTGCTCTTGCTTCTCTAGTTCTTTTAATTGTGATGCTAGAGTGTCAATTTTAGATCTTTCCTGCTTTCTCTTGTGGGCATTTAGTGCTATAAATTTCCCTCTACACACTGCTTTAAACGTGTCCCAGAGATTCTGGTATGTTGTATCTTTGTTCTCATTGGTTTCAAAGAACAACTTTATTTCTGCCTTCATTTCGTTATGTACCCAGTAGTCATTCAGGAGCAGGTTGTTCAGTTTCCATGTAGTTGAGCGGTTTTGATTGAGTTTCTTAGTCCTGAATTCTAGTTTGGTTGCACTGTGGTCTGAGAGACAGTTTGTTACAATTTCTGTTCTTTTACATTTGCTGAGGAGTGCTTTACTTCCAATCATATGGTCAATTTTGGAATAAGTGTGATGTGGTGCTGAGAAGAATATATATTCTGTTGATTAGGGGTGGAGAGTTCTGTAAATGTCTATTGGGTACTTTTGGTGCAGAGTTGAGTTTAATTCCTGGATATCCTTGTTAACTTTCTGTCTTGTTGATCCGTCTAATGTTGACAGTGGGATGTTAAAGTCTCCCAATATTATTGTATGGGAGTCTAAGTCTCTTTGTAAGTTGGGCAAATGGGGTCTGGAGTGGACCTCAAGCAAACTCCAACAGACCTGCAGCTGAGGGTCCTGGCTGTTAGAAGGAAAACTAACAAACAGAAAGGACACCCACACCAAAACCCCATCAGTATGCCACCATCATCAAAGACCAAAGGCAGATAAAACCACAAAGATGGGGAAAAAGCAGAGTGTAAAAGCTGGAAACCCAAAAAATCAGAGCACATCACCCTCTCCAAAGGAACACAACTCATCGCCAGCAATGGAACAAAGCTGGACAGAGAATGACTTTGACGAGGTGAGAGAAGCTTCAGCCAATCAAACTTCTCAGAACTAATTAGGAACTACGTACCTAGCACAAAGAAACTAAAAACCTTGCAAAAAGAATGGATGAATGGATAACTAGAATAAGCAATGCAGAGAAGACAATAAAAGAACTGATAGAGATGAAAACCGTGACACAAGAACTACGTGACAAATGCACAAGCTTCAGTAACCAACTCGATCAACTGGAAGAAAGAGTATCCGTGATAGAAGATCAAATGAATGAAATAAAGCGAGAAGAGATGTGTAGAGAAAAAAGAGTAAAAAGAAATGAACAAAGCCTCCAAGAAATATGGAATTATGTGAAAAGACTAAATCTATGTCTGATTGGTGTGCCAGAAAGTGACAGGGAAAATGGAACCAAGTTGGAAAACACTCTACAGGATATCATCCAGGAGAACTTCCCCAACCTAGTAAGGCAGGCCAACATTCAAATTCAGGAAATACAGAGAAGGCCACAAAGATAGTCCTTGAGAAGAGCAACTCCAAGACACATAATTGTCAGATTCACCAAAGTTGAAATGAAGGAAAAAATGTTAAGGGCAGCCAGAGAGAAAGGTGGGGTTACCCACAAAGGAAGCCTATCAAACTAACAGAGGATCTCTTGGCAGAAACTCTGCAAGCCAGAAGAGAGTGGGGGCCAATATTCAACATTCTTAAAGAAAAGAATTTTCAACCCAGAATTTCATATCCAGCCAAACTAAGTTTCATAAGTGAAAGAGAAATAAAATCCTTTACAGATAAGCAAATGCTTAGAGATTTTGTCACCACCAGGCCTGCCCTACAAGAGATCCTGAAGGAAGCACTAAACATGGAAAGGAACAACTGGTACCAGCCATTACAAAAACATACCAAAATGTAAAGACCATCAATGCTAGGAGGAAAATGCATCAACCTAATGAGCAAAATAACCAGCGAATATCACAATGACAGGATCAAGTTCACACATAACAATATTAACCTTAAATGTAAATGGACTAAATGGTCCAATTAAAAGACACAGACTGGCAAATTAGATAAAGAGTCAAGACCCATCAGTTTGTTGTATTCAGGAGACCCATCTCATGTGCAGAGACACACATAGGCTCAAAATAAAGAGATGGAGGAAGATCTACCAAGCTAATGGAGAAAAAAAAAGCAGGGTTTGCAATCCTAGTCTCTGATAAAACAGATGTTAAACCATCAAAGATCAAAAGAGACAAAGAAAGCCATTACATAATGGTAAAGGGATCAATTCAACAGGAAGAGCTAGCTATCCTGAATATATATGCACCCAATACAGGAGTACCCAGATTCATAAAGCAAGTCCTTAGAGACTTACAAAGAGACTTAGACTCCCATACAATAATAATGGGAGACTTCAACACCCACTGTCAACATTAGACAGATCAACAAGACAAACAGTTAACAAGGATATCCAGGAATTGAACTCAACTCTGCAACAAGCAGACCTAATAGACATCTACAGAACTCTCTGCCCCAAATCAGTAGAATATACATTCTTCTCAGCACCACATCACACTTACTCCAAAATTGACCACGTAGTTGGAAGTAAAGCACTCCTCGGCAAATGCAAAAGAACAGAAATTATAACAAACTGACTCTCAGACCACAGTGCAACCAAACTAGAACTCAGGACTAAGAAACTCAATCAAAACTGCTCAACTACATGGAAACTGAACAACCTGCTCCTGAATGACTACTGGGTACAAAACGAAATGAAGGTAGAAATAAAGATGTTCTTTGAAACCAATGAGAACAAAGATACAACATACCAGAATCTCTGGGATACATTTAAAGCAGTGTGTAGAGGGAAATTTATAGCACTAAATGCCCACAAGAGAAAGCTGGAAAGATCTAAAATTGACACTCTAACATCACAATTAAAAGAACTAGAAAAGCAAGAACAAACACATTCAAAAGCTAGCAGAAGGCAAGAAGTAACTAAGATCAGAGCAGAACTGAAGGAGATAGAGACACAAAAAACCCTCCAAAAAAAGCAATGAATTCTGGAGCTTGTTTTTTGAAAAGATCAACAAAATTGATAGACTGCTAGCAAGACTAATAAAGAAGAAAAGAGAGAAGAATCAAATTGTCCAATAAAAAATGATAAAGGGCGTATCACCACCAACCCCACAGAAACACAAACTACCATCAGAGAATACTATAAACATGTCTACACAAATAAACTAGAAAACCTAGAAGAAATGGACAGTTTCTTGGACACTCACACTCTACCAAGGCTAAACCAGGAAGAAGTTGAATCCCTGAATAGACCAATAGCAGGCTCTGAAATGGAGGCAATAATTAATAGCCTACCAAGCAAAAAAAGTCCGGGACCAGACAGATTCACAGCCGAATTCTACCGGAGGTACAAGGAGGAGCTGGTACCATTCCTTCTGAAACTATTCCAATCAATAGAAAAAGAGGGAATCCTCCCTAATTCATTTTATAAGGCCAACATCATTCTGATACCAAAACCTGGCAGAGATACAACAAAAAAAGAGATTTAAACCAATATCCTGATGAACATCGATGCAAAAATCCTCAATAAAATACTGGCAAACCGAATTCAACAGCACATCAAAAAGTTTATCCACCATGTTCAAGTGGGCTTCATCCCTGGGATGCAAGGCTGGTTCAACATATGCAAATCAATAAATGCAATCCAGCACATAAACAGAACCAAAGACAAAAACCACTTGATTATCTCAATAGATGCAGAAAAGGCCTTTGACAAAATTCAACAGCCCTTCATACCGAAAACTCTCAATAATTTCGGTATTGATGGAACGTATATCAAAATAATAAGAGCTGTTTATGACAAACCCACAGCCAATATCATACTGAATGGGCAAAAACTGGAAGCATTTCCTTTGAAAACTGGCACAAGACAGGGATGCCCTCTCTCACCACTCCTATTCAGCACAGTGTTGGAAGTTCTGGCTAGGGCATCAGGCAAGAGAAAGAAATAAGCGGTGTTCAGCTAGGAAAAAAGAAGTCAAATTGTCCCTGTTTGCAGATGACAGGATTGTATATTTAGAAAACCCCATCGTCTCTGCCCAAAATCTCCTTAAGCTGATAAGCAACTTCAGCAAAGTCTCAGGATACAGAATTAATGTTAAAAAATCACAAGCATTCTTATACACTAGTAACAGACAAACAAAGAGCCAAATCATGAATGAAATTCCATTCACAATTGCTTCAAAGAGAATAAAATACCTAGGAATCCAACTTACAAGGGATGTAAAGGACCTCTTCAAGGAGAACTACAAACCACTGCTCAGTGAAATCAAAGAGGACACAAACAAATGGAAGAACATACCATGGTCATGGATAGGAAGAATCAATATTGTGAAAATGGCCATACTGCCCAAGGTAATTTATAGATTCAATGCCATCCCCATCAAGCTACCAATGACTTTCTTCACATTCAAGCTACCAATGACTTTCTTCACAGAATTGGAAAAAACTGCTTTAAAGTTCATATGGAACCAAAAAAGAGCCCGAATTGGCAAGACAATCCTAAGTCAAAAGAACAAAGCTGGAGGCATCACGCTACCTGACTTCAAACCATACTACAAGGCTACAGTAACCAAAACAGCATGGTAACTGGTACCAAAATAGAGATATAGACCAATGAAATAGAACAGAGCCCTCTGAAATAATACCACACATCTACAGCCGTCTGATCTTTGACAAACCTGAGAAAAACAAGAAATGGGGAAAGGATTCCCTATTTAATAAATGGTGCAGGTAAAATTGGCTAGCCATAAGTAGAAAACTGAAACTGGATCCTTTCCTTACTCCTTATACAAAAATTAATTCAAGATGGATTAGAGACTTAAATGTGAGACCTAATAACATAAAGACCCTAGAAGAAAACCTAGATAATACCATTCAGGACATAGGTATGTGTAAGGACTTCATGTCTAAAACACCAAAAGCAATGGCAACAAAAGCCAAAATTGACAAACGGGATCTAATTAAACTAAAGAGCTTCTGCACAGCAAAAGAAACTACCATCAGAGTGAACAGGCAACCTACAGAATGGGAGACAATTTTTGCAATCTACTCATCTGACAAAGGGCTAATATCCAGAACCTACAAAGAACTCAAA
>NW_020266018.1:595-1777 GCF_003255815.1 Theropithecus gelada | reverse complement strand
AAAGGAAATATCCTCAGATAAGAAAGAGAAAGAAGCTTTCTGAGAAACTTCTTTGTGTTCTGTGAAATCATCTCACAGCGTTACAGCTTTCCCCTCAAGAAGCCTTTCGCTAAGACAGTTCTTATGGAATTGGCAAAGTGATATTTGGAAGCCCCTAGAGGGCTATGGTGAAAAAGGAAATATCCTCAGATGAAATATGGAAAGAAGTTTTCTGAGAAACTGCTCTGTGATGTGTGACTTCCACTCACAGAGTTACATCTGTATTTCGTGGATCTCTTTGGTAGCCTTATTTCTGTGGAATCTGAGAACAAATATTTCGGATCCCTTTGAAGACTATAGGGCCAAGGAAATACCCTCTCATAACAAAGAAAAGAAGCTTTCTGAGAAACTTCTTTGTGTTCTGTGAAACGATCTCAAAGTGTTACACTTTCCCGTCAAGAAGCCTTTCGCTAAGACAGTTCTTGTGGAATTGGCAAAGTGATATTTGGAAGCCCATAGAGGGCTATGGTGAAAAAGGAAATATCCTCAGAAGAAATCTGGAAAGAAGCTTTCTGAGTAACTGCTTAGAGTTCTGTTAATTCATCTATCAGAGTTACATCTCCATTTCGTGGATCTCCTTGCTAGCCTTATTTCTGAGGAATGTGAGAACAGATATTTCGGATGCCTTTGAAGACTATAGGGCCAAAGGAAATATCCTCCGATAACAAAGAGAAAGAAGCTTTGTGAGAAACTTCTTTGTGTTCTGTGAAATCATCTCACAGAGTTACAGCTTTCCCCTCCGAAGCCTTTCGCTAAGACAGTTCTTGAGGAATTGGCAAAGTGACATTTGGAAACCCATAGAGGGCTATGGGGAAAAGGAAATATCCTCCGATGAAATCTAGAAAGAAGCTTTCTGAGAAACTGCTTAGTGTTCTGTTAATTCATCTCACAGAGTTACATCTGTATTTCGTGGATCTCTTTGCTAGCCTTATTTCTGTGGAATCTGAGAACAGATATTTCGGATCCCTTTGAAGACTCTAGGGCCAAAGGAAATATCCTCCGATAACAAAGAGAAAGAAGCTTTCTGAGAAACTTCTTTGTGTTCTGTGAAATCAACTCACAGAGTTACAGCTTTCCCCTAAAGAAGCCTTTCACTAAAACAGTTCTTGTGGAATTGGCAAAGTGATATTTGGAAGCCCATAG
>NW_020266018.1:0-497 GCF_003255815.1 Theropithecus gelada | reverse complement strand
GTGAAAAAGGAAATATCCTCAGATGAAATCTGGAAAGAAGCTTCTGAGAAACTGCTTAGTGTTCTGTTAATTCATCTCACAGAGTTACATCTGTATTTCGTGGCTCTCTGTCCTAGCCTTATTTCTGTGGAATCTGAGAACAGATATTTCGGTTCCCTTTGAAGACTATAGGGCCATAGGAAATATCCTCCAATAACAAAGAGAAAGAAGCTTTCTGAGAAACTTCTTGGTGTTCTGTGAAATCATCTCACAGAGTTACAGCTTTCCCGTCAAGAAGCCTTTCGCTAAGACAGTTCTTCTGGAATAGGTAAAGTGATATTTGGAAGCCCATAGAGGGCAATGGTGAAAAAGGAAATATCCTCAGATGAAATCTGGAAAGAAGCTTTGTGAGAAACTGCTTAGTGTTCTGTTAATTCATCTCACAGAGTTACATCTGTATTTCGTGGATCCCTTTGCTAGCCTTATTTCTGTGGAATCTGAGAACAGATATTTCCGAT
>NW_020266017.1:0-1777 GCF_003255815.1 Theropithecus gelada | reverse complement strand
GATCTTTCCAACTGTCTCTTGTGTGCATTTAGTGCTATAAATTTCCCGCTACACACTGCTTTAAATGTGTCCCAGAGATTCTGGTATGTTGTATCTTTGTTCTCATTGGTTTCAAAGAACATCTTTATTTCTGCCTTCATTTCGTTATGTACCCAGTAGTCATTCAGGAGCAGATTATTCAGTTTCCATGTAGTTGAGCAGTTTTGATTGAGTTTCTTACTCCTGAGTTCTAGTTTGATTGCAGTGTGGTCTGAGAGCCAGTTTGTTATAATTTCTGTTCTTGTACATTTGCTGAGGAGTGCTTTACTTCCAATTACGTGGTCAATTTTGGAATAAGTACGATGTGGTGCTGAGAAGAATGTATATTCTGTTGATTTGGGGTGGAGAGTTCTATAGATGTCTATTAGGTCTGCTTGCTGCAGAGATGAGTTCAATTCCTGGATATCCTTGTTAACTTTCTGTCTCGTTGATCTGTCTAATGTTGACAATGGAGTGTTGAAGTCTCCCATTATTATTGTATGGGAGTCTAAGTCTCTTTGTAAGTCTCTAAGGACTTGCTTTATGAATCTGGGTGCTCCTGTATTGGGTGCATATATATTTAGGATAGTTAGCTCTTCCTGTTGAATTGATCCCTTTACCATTATGTAATGGCCTTCTTTGTCTCTTTTGATCTTTGATGGTTTAAAGTCTGTTTTATCAGAGACTAGTATTGCAACCCCCGCTTTTTTTTGTTCTCCATTTGCTTGGTAAATCTTCCTCCATCCCTTTATTTTGAGCCTATGTATGTCTCTGCGTGTGAGATGGGTCTCCTGAATACAGCAGACTGATGGGTCTTGACTCTTTATCCAGTTTGCCAGTCTGTGTCTCTTAATTGGAGCATTTAGTCCATTTACATTTAAGGTTAAGATTGTTATGTGTGAACTTGATCCTGCCATTATGATATTAACTGGTTATTTTGCTCATTAGTTGATGCAGTTTCTTCCTAGCCTCGATGGTCTTTACATTTTGGCATGTTTTTGAGATGGCTGGTACCGGTTGTTCCTTTCCATGTTGAGTGCTTCCTTCAGGGTCTCTTGTAAGGCAGGCCTAGTGGTGACAAAATCTCTAAGCATTTGCTTATCTGTAAAGGATTTTATTTCTCCTTCACTTATGAAACTTAGTTTGGCTGGATATGAAATTCTGGGTTTAAAATTCTTTTCTTTAAGAATGTTGAATATTGGCCCCCACTCTCTTCTGGCTTGGAGAGTTTCTGCCGAGAGATCTGCTGTGAGTCTGATGGGCTTCCCTTTGTGGGTAACCCGACCTTTCTCTCTGGCTGCCCTTAAGATTTTTTCCTTCATTTCAACTTTGGTGAATCTGGCAATTATGTGTCTTGGAGTTGCTCTTCTCGAGGAGTATCTTTGTGGCGTTCTCTGTATTTCCTGGATTTGAATGTTGGCCTGCCCTACTAGGTTGGGGAAGTTCTCCTGGATGATATCCTGAAGAGTGTTTTCCAACTTGGTTCCATTTTCCCCCTCACTTTCAGGCACCCCAATCAGACGTAGATTTGGTCTTTTTACATAATCCCATACTTCTTGCAGGCTTTGTTCATTTCTTTTTCTTCTTTTTTCTTTTGGTTTCTCTTCTCGCTTCATTTCATTCATTTGATCCTCAATTGCTGATACTCTTTCTTCCAGTTGATCGAGTCGGTTACTGAAGCTTGTGCATTTGTCACGTATTTCTCGTGTCATGGTTTTCATCTCTTTCATTTCGTTTATGACCTTCTCTGCATTAATTA
>NW_020266016.1:0-1778 GCF_003255815.1 Theropithecus gelada | reverse complement strand
AATATGTATAAGATATTTTCTTTAATTTACAAGGGAGTCAGCAACACGGTGAAGCTAGTTCGAGGAGTGTTTTGAGAGACAGTGTCTGCAATGCTCCAGGAAGGGCATTCCGAAATGCATTCTGAAATAGAGACAAAACTTGTTAATACCCTAAAGGGAGGCCGGGCGTGGTGGCTCATGCCTATAATCCCAGTACTTTGGGAGGCCGAGGTGGGAGGATCACCTGAGGTCAGAAGTTCAAGACCAGCCTGGACAACATGGTGAAACCCTGTCTCTACTAAAAATACAAAAATTAGCCAGGTCGGTAGTGGGTGCCTGTAGTCCCAGCTACTCAAGAGGCTGAGGCAGTAGAATCGCTTGAACATGGAAGGCAGGGGCTGCAGTGAGCCGAGATCATGCCACTGCATTGCAGCCTGGGCGACAGAGCAAGATTCTGTCTCAAAAAAAAAAAAAAAAAAAAAATCATATTGGGAAATAAAACTGTCCTCTTTGGGGTTATCTTTCCTACTGGACAGAAATCTGTAAGTTAACTTATATACATATTCTCCAGTATATTCATAACATATTCTCTAGTATATTTCCCTACACTAGTGGTTTTCAAAGCATGTCTCAAATTGGAAGCATCAGCATCACCTGGGAACATAGACATGCAATGCTCAGGCCCTCCTCAGTCCTACTGAGTTAGAAACTCTGGTGTGGGGCCCAGCAGCCGGTTTCACAAGCCCTGCAAGTGATTATGATGCACTCTAATGTGTCAGGATCGCTGCTCTAAATAGTCAAATAATCTTTAATTATAAAAGAAGTATCTATGAAAAATGCTACAGTATGACATTAAAAGGGCACACCACCCACCATTAACTTTATTTTTGAATTTAAATATTTTGTCTGTCTGATGTTAAATTTGCTGTTTTGTTTTTCAAATACTCTTAAGACAGTTTTCATCTGTTCCTAATTTTCTCTTTTTAAATAAAAGGTGGTTTTCCAAATCTATCCATTTTTCTCTTCTTTAAGCTATTGATAGGATGAAACTGAAGTTGAGCCATTCTTCTGTCTTTTTTTGCTTTTTGTTTTGTTTTGTTTTGTTTTCATATGGAGTCTCACTCTGTCACCCAGGCTGGAATGTAGTGGTGAGATCTTGGCTCACTGCAACCTCCACCTCCCAGGTTCAAGTGACTCTTGTGCCGCAGTCTCCCGAGCAACTGGGATTTACAGGCACCCAGCAGTATGCCCTGCTTTTTTTTTTTTTTTTTTCAGTAGAGAGAGATTTTGTCATTTTGGCCAGGCTGGTCTCCAATTCCTGACCTCAGGTGATCTGCCTGCCTTGGCCTCCCAAAGTGCTAGGATTACAGGCATGAGCCGCTGCGGCCAGCTTTTTTTTTTTTTTTTTTTTTGAGATGGTCTTACTCTGTTGCTCAGGCTGGATGGAGTACAGTGGTGCCATCACGTGGCTCACTGCTGCCTCCACCTCCCAGGCTCAAGAGATTCTCTGACCTCAGCCTCTCAAGTAGCTGCGATGACACGTGTGCACCAGCACAAGTGGCTAATTTTTTTGTAGTGACTGGGGTCTCCTAATGTTGCCCAACCAGGTCCAGAACTCCTGGGCTCAAGTGATCCACTGGCCTTGGCCTCCCAAAGTGCTGTGATTACAGGTCTTATGTTCTTAAAATTTTTCTTCTATGTGGTATAGGATGGTTTAGTAACTTAACATACTGTTGTTTTCAAGGGGCTAGTGCTTATGATTTGTAAAAGAACTCTTCAGAAATGAGCTCAATTTTACC
>NW_020266015.1:0-1778 GCF_003255815.1 Theropithecus gelada | reverse complement strand
CCATAATATAGTTAGTCTAAAATCTTAAAGAGTCATTTTTAAAACAATATAACTATTTAAAAAAGTAACTGCTATCTTAATGTTCTGAAATAAGTTAAAACATTTTAAAATATGAACCCTGTAGTTTTTTTTTTTTTTTTTTTTTTTGAGACGGAGTCTCGCTCTGTCGCCCAGGCTGGATTGCAGTGGCCCGATCTCGGCTCACTGCAAGCTCCGCCTCCCGGGTTCACGCCATTCTCCTGCCTCAGCCTCCCGAGTAGCTGGGACTACAGGCGCCCGCCACCACGCCCGGCTAGTTTTTTGTATCTTTTAGTAGAGACGGGGTTTCATCGTGTTAGCCAGGATGGTCTCGATCGCTTGACCTCGTGATCCGCCCGTGTCGGCCTCCCAAAGTGCTGGGATTACAGGCTTGAGCCACCGCGCCCGGCCGAACACTGTAGTTTAAAAGAAGCAAATGGTGGGAAGGAAAAGCAAAGAAAGAAATGCCAATTCCAGCCCAAAGCTTTATTTGTCAAGTTTTCTTAGAATGAATTTTACCAATTTATGAATTCCTGTAAACAGAATGTATAATAGAAATACTGAAAGACCTTTGCCTAAAGTGGCATTATTGACTGCTGGTGTGATGCTACTGTAATGTAATAAATGATTTAATTGTTGCAAAGTGCTGTTTTTTCCTTAAAATTTTATTTTGCGTGTCTTGAAAACTATGATATTAAAGGTATTGATACTGTGCAAATGCTAGGCATGCTTGGCATGAGATAATCTGTGTCATTTTTATAAAATTGTAATATAACTATGCAGGTGTTTATTAAAAGAACACAAAATAAAATGTTATGGGATTAAAGTTATGGGGTGAAAAAGTTATGGGATAAAAAAGTAAAAAAGTTGTGGCAAAAAAGGAGAAAAAAGTTTTATGGGAAGTTACTAAAAAAAACTTACGAAAAAGAAGTTATGGGATTTTAAAGTCATGGGACAAAAATGAAAATTAAAAGCAGGCCCCTGACAGCAAGCCCTGGAGAAGCTGGGCTGGAGTCTCCACCGCCACCGTGTCCCTGCCACCCCTTCCCAGTCACCCCTTTACAATTAGGGTAGCAAGACAAGACCTCTGTCTAATGCGGAAAGACAAACAGACCCTTTGCCACCTTGACCAGGGCTGAGTCCTTAAATTTCTGGATGATGACGATTGTTATTTAAGAGCCAGAGGCTGGTGGAGTTGGTTTGTTTGGAGGAGGCCTGATGGCCTTTCTCTCACCATAGCAACTTTTCCCTCAGGGAGGCTCCCAGCTTCTTATTCAGAGAGGTAGCTGAAGCAGGACAGTGGGGCTAACTGTGGACCAGGCAAGGGCACGGGCTGCTGGGGTGACCCCCCTTCCCTGGTGTACTTATTCTGTCTGTGTAACCTTTTGTATATCCCAGCGGGTAGGGCCACCCCTGTATCGGACCTAGTGGAGGTTGGAACTGACACATGGGGAGGAGGTTCTAATAATTATTTGTGGCTGGAAACTTACTTATTGCTAGCATAGGACAGAGGAAGGAGGCGGGGATGGGGTCGTGGCTCCGTAGTGATGCGACTCCTGTTTATTTTGCTTTTTATTTTGGAATAAACCGATTTAGCCATACTCCTCGGCCTGGTGTGCTCCCGTTTCCCTCACTGGGTCCTGGAGTTTGTGCCACCGAAAGAGGAGCCCCAGAGTGTCTTGAGCATGTCCAGCTAGGCTGTTGGGGACCTTCCAGGCCTGTTACCTGTATGCTGCCTGGTGGCGCCTGGGGGATTCCAC
>NW_020266014.1:0-1778 GCF_003255815.1 Theropithecus gelada | reverse complement strand
CTTTGCCAATTCCAAAAGAACTGTCTTAGCGAAAGGCTTCTTGAGTGGAAAGCTGTAACTCTGTGAGATGATTTCGCAGAACACAAAGAAGTTTCTCAGAAAACTTCCTTTTCTTTGTTATCGGAGGATATTTCCTTTGGCCTTATAGTCTTCAAAGGGATCCGAAATGTCTGTTCTCAGATTCCACAGAGAGAAGGCTAGCAAAGAGATCCACGAAATACAGATGTAACTCTGTGAGATGAATTAACAGAACACTAAGCAGTTTCTCAAAAAGCTACTTTCCAGATTTCATCGGAGGATATTTCCTTTTTCACCATAGCCCTCTAGGGGCTTCCAAATAATACTTTGCGAATGCCACAAGAACTGTCTTAGCAAAAGTCTTCTTGAGGGGAAAGCTGTAACTCTGTGACGTGATTTCACAGAACACAAAGAAGTTTCTCAAAAAGCTTCTTTCTCTTTTTTATCGGAGGAGATTTCCTTTGGCCCTATAGTCTTCAAAGGGATACGAAATATCTGTTCTCTGATTCCACAGAAATAAGTCTAGCAAAGAGATCCACGAAATACAGATGTAAATCTGTGAGATGAATTAACAGAACACTAAGCAGTTTCTCAGAAAGCTTCTTTCCAGATTTCATGGGAGGATATTTCCTTGTTCACCATATCGCTCTATGGGCTTCCAAATATCACCTTGCCAATTCTACAAGAACTATCTTAGCGAAAGGCTTCTGGAGGGGAAAGCTGTAACACTGTGAGATGATTTACAGAACACAAAGAATTTTCTCAGAAAGCTTCTTTGTCTTTGTTATCGGAGGATATTTCCTTTGGCCTTATAGTCTTCAAATGGATCCGAAATATCTGTTCTCAGATTCCACAGAAATAAGGCTAGCAAAGAGATCCACGAAATACAGACGTAAGTCTGTGAGATGATTTAACAGAACACTAAGCAGTTTCTCAGAAAGCCTCCTTCCAGATTTCATCGGAGGTTATTTCCTTGTTCACCATAGCCCTCTAAGGGCTTCCAAATATCACTTTGCCAATTCCACAAAAACTGTCTTAGCGAAAGGCTCCTTGAGGGGAAAGCTGTAACTCTGTGAGATGAATTAACAGAACACTAAGCAGTTTCTCCGAAAGTGTCTTTCCACATGTTATCGGTTGATATTTAGTTTTGGCCCCATGCCCTCTATGGGCTTCCAAATTATACTTTGCCAGATCCACAAGAACTGTCTTAGCGAAAGGCTCCTTGAGGGGAAAGCTGTAACTCTGTGAGATGATTTAACAGAACACTAAGCAGTTTCTCAGAAAGCTTCTTTCCAGATTTCATCGGAGGATATTTCCTTGTTCACCATAGCCCTTTATGGGCTTCCAAATATCACTTTGCCAATTCCACAAGAACTGTCTTAGCGAAAGGCTTCTTGAGGGGAAAGCTGTAACTCTTTGACCTGATTTCACAGAACACAAAGAAGTTTCTCAGAAAGCTTCTTTCTGTTTCCTGTCCTAGGATATTTCCTTTGGCCCTATAGTCTTCAAAGGGATCCGAAATACCTGATCTCAGATTCCACAGAAATAAGGCTATCAAAGAGACCGGGGAAATACAGACGTAACTCTGTGAGGTGAATTAACAGAACACTAAGCAGTTTCTCAGAAAGCTTCTTTCCAGATTTCATCGGAGGATATTTCCTTTTTCACCATAGCCCTCTATGGGCTTCCTAATATCACTTTGCCAATTCCACAAGAATTGACTTAGCGAAAGGCTTCTTGAGGGGAAAGCTGTAACTCTG
>NW_020266013.1:0-1778 GCF_003255815.1 Theropithecus gelada | reverse complement strand
TGTGCAGTGTCTGTGGGGCAGCCCTTCTCGGGGGCGGTGTGCAGTGTCTGTGGGGCGGTGTGCAGTGTCTGTGGGGTGGTGTGCAGTGTCTGTGGGGCAGCCCTTCTCGGGGGCGGTTTGCTTCCCCTGCCCACGATCAGATCCAAGGAGCGGGGCCAGCGGCTCCCTGCACTCCTCGCAGGTTGAGCAGCTGCTGGCAAAGGCCAACAGAGGGGCAGACGCCTGGGGTCCCGACCATGATCAGGAAGGGCAGCTCTGGGCCAAGGCTGCTCACAGGCCGGGAGGTGGGGAGCAGGGCGAGGTCAAGCACCAGAGGAGGGGTCTGGCAGGGGTGACCAGGAAGAGGAGGAGCAGGGACGTGGGGAGCCAGTGCATGGGAGCTTGCAGCCCCTCTCATCTGCTCGAGGGGCTTCCACCTGGGAAGAGCTGAGGCCCAAGGCCCACCGCTCTGTGGGAGCCCCACCCGGCCCTCGGCTGAGCCCATAGGTCAGGGCAAGGCTGTGTCCCAGAGGCATGAGCTGCCCCCAGCAGACCTGCTCTCCCTGCCACAGAGCCCCAGGAGCTGTCAGGGAGCTGGGCCCTTCCCCCGACCCTCACGTCTCCACCCGCCATGACCTAGCTCCCCAGAGACAACCCTGCTGGGAGCCTCCTGGCTGGGCCACCCCTAGCAGGCCAGCGCAGGGCACTGCCCCTTTCTCAATCCCACCCCACACACCAAGACCTACACCCAGGCGGGGGATGGAATGGGCAGCAGAACCGTGGGTGGCCTAGCCCACTACACTCACTTGAGATCCCTGAGCAGCCTGCGGCCACCTAGCCCCACCTCAGGGTCTGAGTCTCGGTGCATCTGCGAAGTGGGTCTTTACGAGTCCGCTCTCACACTGCTATGAAGAAATATTTGACTGGGTAATTTATAAAGAAAAGAGGTTTGATTGACTCACAGTTTCACCTGGCTGGGAGAGCCCCAGGAAACTTACAATCATGACGGAAGGCACCTCTTCACAGGGTGACAGGAGAAAGAATGAGCACAGAGCAAAAGGGGGAAAAGCCCTTATGAGACTGTCAGATCGCATGAGACTCATTCACTGTCATGAGAGCAGCGTGGGGGAGCCGCCCCCATGATCGAATCACCTCCCACGAGGTCCCTCTGCCAACCAACACATGGGGATTCCATTCAGATTACAACTCAAGACGAGATTTGGGTGGGGACACAGAGCCAGACCACATCAGAGTCCATACTCGGCGTGGTGAGGGGTCCATGCCACACGCTGGGAGATCTCAGCCCTGCCGGGCACAGGCTTAACTGACAGTGTCATTGCCAAGTACTCACAGCCATCCTCAGAGCCACAGGCTGCCCATGGGCCCAAGGTCCCGCTGCCACACACAGACCACCCTTGACCTCACAGATGCCCGCATCTCTGCTCACAAACCCTCTGGAGGTGTCAACACAGGGCCAGGTGCAGGGCCAGTCTGCTGGGGTCACCTGGAGCCAAAGAGAAGACCCCGGTCCTGGAGCCTGCTGGGGGGTCCCCACTACAGCCAAGCCGCCTGAGATGCCGCCGTCACAGACCAGCTGCTTGGAGAGCTGGGGCTTCTGGGCTTGCGTGGCATCCACGGCTCCCAATCCATGGCAGTACACGCAGACACACGCTCACCTGCACACACAAACACCCACACTAGCAGTATACGCAGACACATGCTCACCCGCCCTCACGAACACCCCCACACTAACGGTACACGCAGACACACGCTCACCCGCACGCACGAACACCCCCACA
>NW_020266012.1:0-1779 GCF_003255815.1 Theropithecus gelada | reverse complement strand
TGATGCTTCCCAATGCACAACTCAATTCAAAGCAACAATGTACTCTGACATTTCATCTTTCTTTCTTCCTTCCTTCCTTCCCTCCCTCCTTCCTTCCCTCCCTCCTTCCTTCCTTCCTTCCTTCCTTCCTTCCTTCCTTCCTTCCTTCCTTCCTTTCTCTCTCTTTCTTTCTTTCTTCTTTTCCCTCCCTCCCTCCCTCCCTTCCTTCCTTCCTTCCTTCCTTCCTTCCTTCCTTCCTTCCTTCCTTCCTTCCTTCATTTTTCTTCTTCCTGAGACAGGGTCTTACTCTGTTGCCCAGGCTAGAGTGCAATGGTATGATTACACCTTACTACAGCCTTGAAATCCTGGCCTCAAACTATCCTCCCACCTCTGCCTCCTGAGTAGCTGGGTCCACAGGCATCCACCACCATGCCTGGTTAATTTTTTAAAGTTTTTGTAGAGACAGGGTCTCACTCTCTTGCCCAGGTTGGTCTTGAACTCTTGGCCTCAAGTGATCTTCCCACCTTAGCCTCCCAAAGTGTTGGGATTGTAGGTGTGAGTCACCATGCTCAAACCAGAAAGTATTTTTATGTAAAAATAAATTATGCAATGGCACTTTATGAACTTCAAAGAAAAAATACTTTCTTTGTGTTGTTCTCATTATATCTGAGGATAAAAATGATAAATTTCTAAATAAAACATATTCTGTTAATTTACAACTTTTCTCAAAATGGAAGGGTTTAAATTGTGATTAAAAGTAGTAGGTAGAGTGCATAGCAGCATTACTTACAATAGTCAATAGTCAAGATTAGAAACTACCCAAGTGTTCATCTACAGGTGAATGGAAAAATAATTTATATATATATATACACAGTGGAATATTATTTAGCCTTAAATGGGAATGAGACTCTGACACAATGCTACAACGTGGATACATCTTGCAGACATGCTAAGTGAAATAAGCAAGCCACAAAAAGACAAATACTATAAGTAATAAAATTCATAGAAATGGAAAGTAGAATTATGTTTGCCAGGAGCTGAGGAGAGGGGAAAATGAGGAGTTGTTTAATGGAGATAGAGTTTCAGTTGTGACAGATGGAAAAGTTCTGGACATTGATTACACAACAATGTAAATTCACTTAACGCGATTGAACTGCACACTTAAAAATGGTTAAGATGGTAAATTTTATGTTATGTGTATTTTACAACAATTTAAAAAATTAGTTGAAAAATAGTAGACCAAAATGTATTTCTAACGGTGGCTTCCCACCACCATTTTGGGGGAAATTCTCTTGTGAAATTTTAGGTGATTTACTTTCTCAAATTTTACTGAATCATGAGTTTGTTTTCCCAAGGAGAAATTACTAAAACAAGAGCACGTGAAAACGTATAACACTTAAGTCAGTTCCAGGGGAGGTATTGCAAAGGTATGTCCATAAGACCTTTGACTTTGATGAGATTTATAAAAGCTATGTGGCCTTTTCTTCCTTCTCACTCCATCCCATCTACCAGGGCCAGGCTGTTCCTCAAAAGAGTGAAAAACATAGGAAAATTACTGCCAGTCATCCAAGCAGACTCTCTAAATGATGTAAAGTAATTATTAAATTTTACTCAGCCAATACACTGTTTGAGCTTGGATTATAAACCACTGTTTACTCTCACAGTGTCTGGCAAAAAAATAGGTGCTCTCATTTTGTTTTCAGTAGACAGATGGTATTTGCCCTTCTAGAGCTCAAGAAGGAGAGTGATCAAGCAAATAGGCTTAAGCACATTTTGAGAAAAGCAATATGGTGCACAGCT
>NW_020266011.1:0-1779 GCF_003255815.1 Theropithecus gelada | reverse complement strand
GAGGCAGAGGCTGGGCCTGTGCAGGCCTTCGGGAAGCAGGAGGCTGAGCCTGGCGAGGCCGCCTGGAGGTCAAGTCCTAGGCTTGAAGAGGCCGCCCCGAGGCGTGAGCGGGGCTGGGCCTCAAGAGGCCAGTGGCAGGCAGGAGGAGCTGGGCCTGGAGAGGCTGACCTGAGGAAGTCTGGCAGCTGGGGAGGCCGCGGAGAGGCAGGAGCTGCGCCGGTGGAGGTCGACTGGGTGAAGAGTTGGGCCCGCAGGGGCCTCCGGGAGCAGGAGCGAGCCCTGGAGAGGCCGAGAGTAGAGGCCAGCGTGGGCCTGCAGAGGCCGCCGGCAGGAGGAGCTGGGCCTGGAGAGGCTGGCTGGAGGAAGTCTGGGGCGTGGAGACGCCGTCGGAGGGCAGGAGCCGGGCCCGGAGAGGCCACCGTGGGGCCTGGCTTCAGGACGTTTGGGGCCTACAAAGGCCGCGGAGCGGGAGCTGGGCCGGAGCCGAGTCCAAAGAGGTTGTCGTGAGGCCCGGGCCGGGCCCGCGGCCACAGCCGGGAGCAGGAGGAGCTGGGCCTGGACGGGAGGCCGGTAGGCCGCAACTGGGCCTGGAGGGGCCGGCCTGAGGAAGTTCGGGGCCTGGAGAGGCCGCCAAAAGGCACAGGCTGGGCCCGGATAGGCCGTTCCCCGTGACGAATGAGCCGGGCCTAACGAGGCCACTGGGAGGCAGGAGCGGGGCCCGGCGGAGCTGCCGAAAGGCAGGAGGAGTTCTGGCCTGGGGAGGCCGCAGTCAGGCGAGAGCTGGGCGTGGAGAGTCCGCTGGGAGGCAGAGGCTGCGCCTGTGCAGGCCTTCGGGAGGCAGGAGGCTGGGCCTGGCGAGGCCGAGTGGAGGTCAAGTCCTGGGCCTGAGGGGGCCGCCCAGAGGCGTGAGCGGGGCTGGGCCTCAAGAGGCCAGTGGCAGACAGGAGGAGCTGGGCCTGGAGAGGCTGACCTGAGGAAGTCTGGCAGCTGGGGAGGCCGCGGAGAGGCAGGAGCTGGGTCGGCGGAGGCCGACTGGGCGACGAGTTGGGCCCGTAGGGACCGCCGGGAGCAGGAGCGAGCCCTGGAGAGGCCGAGAGTAGAGGCCAGCGTGGGCCTGCAGAGGCCGCCGGCAGGAGGAGCTGGGCCTTGAGAGGCTGGCTGGAGGAAGTCTGGGGCGTGGAGACGCCGTCGGAGGGCAGGAGCCGGGCCCGGAGAGGCCACCTTGGGGCCCGGCTTCAGGACGTTTGGGGCCTACAAAGGCCACGGAGCGGGAGCTGGCCCGGAGCCGAGTCCAAAGAGGTTGTCGTGAGGCCGGGGTTGGGTCCGCGGCCGCAGCCGAGAGCAGGAGGAGCTGGGCCTGGACGGGAGGCCGGGAGGCCGCAACTGGGCCTGGAGGGGCCGGCGTGAGGAAGTTCGGGGCCTGGAGAGGCCGCAAAAAGGCACAGGCTGGGCCTGGAAAGGCCGTTCCCCGTGACGAATGAGCCGGGCCTAACGAGGCCACTGGGAGGCAGGAGCGGGGCCCGGCGGAGCTGCCGAAAGGCAGGAGGAGCTCTGGCCTGGGGAGGTCGCAGTCAGGCGAGAGCTGGGCGTGGAGAGTCCGCTGGGCGGCAGAGGCTCGGCCTGTGCAGGCCTTCGGGAGGCGGGAGGCTGGGTCTGGCGAGGCGGACTGGAGGTCAAGTCCTGGGCCTGAGGAGGCCGCCCAGAGGCGTGAGCGGGGCTGGGCCTCAAGAGGCCAGTGGCAGGCAGGAGGAGCTGGGCCTGGAGACGCTGACCTGAGGA
>NW_020266010.1:0-1779 GCF_003255815.1 Theropithecus gelada | reverse complement strand
TTCATGTGCCAATATTTTTCTAACAATAATATTTACAAAGCATACTATGAAAAATATTCAGAGAAAAAGAAGAATACAAAATTGTAAAAATCATATATAACTAGTTTGTTTGCTTTTTTTTTTTTTAAAGGAGAAAGAAACAAAGTAGATTGTCCAGGAAGATAGTTACTTCCACTTTGTATTTCTCTGGTGAACTCATTAGGAACTCTTAAAAAGTTCCAGGAGTAGAATCACAGGGTCAGAGTACCCCGGCTTTAACTTCTGGTTCAGAGAATCCTAACAACTTACATTGTCACCAGCAAGTTCTTTGACTACCTGAGCAAATCTCACCTTAAATCAATTCTCACCTGACATTAGCTGCTCAGCTTTCACGGATACATTGATTCCAGGAGACTCTTTGAGTTCTGTGCGTTCGGCTGGCCTCCAGTGGCCCCATTATTATTTTCTGCCAGGTAAACGTCAATCACATGCACACAGATCTCATCACTCACGATATGCTGCAGCTGGAATCAAACAAAGGCACGCTGTTAGTGAACACATAAAACATTTCTCCATTATACAGCAACTCAAAAAAGTTTTGATTTCTTTTGCTAGCAGTTTTAGAAAATTAATCATACAAACCACTGTATTCTCTTGGAGAATAATCAAGCCAACATTTACAACCATCTCAATGGTCCACTGAAAAATTTTCATGTCTATTTAAAATCAAAACCAGAGAGAATTCAGGTTAATGTACTGGTTGTTGTTGCTTCTTGAGACAGAGTCTCACTCTGTCACCAGGCTGAAGTGCAGTGGCTTGATCTTGGCTCATCGCAACCTCTGAATCCTTGGTTCAAGCGGTTCTCCTGCTTCAGCCTCCTGAGTAGCTGGAATTACAGGCACATGCCACCACCCTCAGCGAATAATTTGTATTTTTAGTAGAGACGGGGTTTCACCATGTTTGCCAGGATGGTCTCAATCTCCTGACCTCGTGATCTGCCCGCCTCAGCCTCCCAAAGTGCTGGGATTACAGGTGTGAGCCACAGAGCCTGGCCTAATGTACTGTTTATTTAAAATTCTAAGGATCTTTAAATAATTTTCGATGGATCATATTTTTATTACATTTTAAAATCATTTATAATTTGCTTTCACACATGTTCTCCCTCATTTGATCCTCACAACTGCCCTGGGAAGCAGGTTGGAGACAGAGTAGGGGACTGTTAGGAGACAGATTTACACAATGCATAAGAAAGCTCACCGTGAGCCGGGTGAGGAAGGGAGCCTTGGAGAATCATGAATGCAGTATCTATGTCTATATTCCCAGCCCAACTACAAAGCCTGAAATTCATTAGGTATTTAAGAAATAGCTGGCCGGGCGCGGTGGCTCAAGCCTGTAATCCCAGCACTTTGGGAGGCCGAGACGGGCAGATCACGAGGTCAGGAGATCGAGACCATCCTGGCTAACACGGTGAAACCCCGTCTCTACTAAAAAATACAAAAAAAAACTAGCCGGGCGAGGTGGCGGGCGCCTGTAGTCCCAGCTACTCGGGAGGCTGAGGCAGGAGAATGGCGTAAACCTGGGAGGCGGAGCTTGCAGTGAGCTGAGATCCGGCCACTGCACTCCAGGCTGGGCGACAGAGCCAGACTCCGTCTCAAAAAAAAAAAAAAAAAAAAAAAAAAAAAGAAATAGCTGCTGAATTATTGCCTAGGGGTGCTCAGTTGAAGAAGCACAATTGGGACTAACAGTCAAGCCCCTGACTCCTAGCCCAATACTTTTACAAACACACTACCTATTTTTCT
>NW_020266009.1:0-8094 GCF_003255815.1 Theropithecus gelada | reverse complement strand
TGAAACTAGGCCTCACAAAACCTAAAAGGTTAGCACCAGGTGGCCCTAGATAGGGTCCCACCCTGCCTAGAGAGGGTCCCACCCTGCCTAGAGAGGGTCCCACCCTGCCTCGATAGGGTCCCACCCTGATAGGGTCCCACCCTGCCAATTCCGGGAAACAACCTCATGAGGTCCCACCCTGCCAATTCCAGGGGTCTCACCCTGCCTCGAAGTTCCCGGAATCATCAACTCCAGGAAAGAACCTCATAAGGTCCTGCTCTAACCAATTAAACCAAGACCCCTTGCTCAGGCTATAGCTACACCCAATCATTTTACGCCTTAAGCTTTGTTTGAATTTCGCGCCATAAGCTGTGTTTGAACTTGTGTTTGCCTATATAAACAGCCTGTAACAAGCAGTCGGGGTCCCAGGGCCAACTTAGAGCTTGGGACCCTAGCGCGCTAGTAATAAATAACTCTCTACTGTGAACCTCGTGTCGGTGATCCTTCGCGGCGACCCCTGCCCAGGAGGGAATCGAGAGTTTGGTTCCAACATTTGGTGCATTGGCCGGGAAGTGGGGTCGTCCGAGGACCCCCGACCCATCCGGCGGAGACCCATCTGGCCCGGGCCACCGACCGCCGACTGGACGAACGAACTCTGTCAGGTACTCTCGTTTCGTTCTGTTTGTTTCGTTTTGTTCTGTTTGTTTTGCCGGCTAATTCTGAGGAGTACTCCGTCTGAATAATTAAGTGGAGAAGGGGGACAGACGTGTCCGGCACCTTCTCACTTACGCCCCGGGGACGCCCTGGCGGTAGACTGGAAGAAGGCTGACGACTCCGTCAGCCTCCTCGAATCTGTAGGCAGGGTGCCGTCGCCCCTGCCATCCGAATATTTTGTGAAACTGTGGCGCCACTCTCTGGCCGCGCGGCTTCTTCTCATTTGTTTGGTCCTTTTGTATGTTGCTTTCATTTTGTCCTTGTGTGTGAAAGAATCTCTAGACAGAACTATGGGACAGACGTTGACGACCCCTTTAACTCTGACTCTGACTCACTTCCCTGACGTTCGGGCTCGAGCCCACCACCTCTCTGTAGAAGTCCGTAAGGGACAATGGAAAACATTCTGCTCGTCCGAATGGCCAACCCTCCAGGTAGAGTGGCCATGGGACGGAACATTTAACCTCTCAATTATCCTACAGGTCAAAGCAAAAGTGATGGATCCTGGGCCACTCGGACACCCAGACCAGGTGGCCTACATAATTACTTGGGAAGATCTGGTCCGAAACCCTCCTTTTTGGGTGAAACCCTTCCTCCATTCCCCTTCCCCATCCCAATCTACCCTCCTTGCCTTAGAGGCCCCAAAGAACCGGAATTCAGATCCACAAAAGCCGGTTCTCCCAGATGAGCCCCAGAGGGACCTCCTCCTTCTTGACCCCCTGCCTCCTGCACCTGAAAACCCCCTCCTGAGACCTCCGCCTTACGCTTCCCCCTCGGCCCCTACCCTTTCCCCAACTTCCCCCTCGGCCCCTACCCTTTCCCCAGCTTCCCCCACGGTCCCTACCCTGTCCCCAACTTCCCCCTCGGCTCCCTCCATGTCTCCCTCTCCAGTCCCACCCGCACTCACCCCTCAAGCTCCGCCAGCAACACCTCGCCTCCGCCTGCGGCGGACTGAGGACCCAGATGGCTCTCCCACTTGGCGATCCTCCCTTTTTCCCCTCCGCACCGTCAATCGTACAGTCCCATACTGGCCTTTCTCTGCCTCTGACCTCTACAACTGGAAGACCCATAACCCTTCCTTTTCCCAAGACCCTCAGGCCCTAACCTCGTTGATAGAATCCATTCTCCTCACCCACCAGCCCACCTGGGATGATTGCCAGCAGCTCTTGCAGGTCCTCCTAACCACTGAAGAGAGGCAGCGAGTCCTCCTGGAGGCCCGGAAAAATGTGCCAGGACCAGGGGGCCTCCCAACCCAACTCCCCAATGAAATAGACGAGGGATTTCCCCTCACCCGCCCGGACTGGGACTATGAAACGGCACCAGGTAGGGAGAGTCTCCGAATCTATCACCAGGCTCTGTTGGCGGGTCTCAAAGGGGCAGGAAAACGCCCCACAAATTTGGCCAAGGTAAGAACTATAACTCAGGAAAGGGACGAAAGCCCGGCAGCCTTCATGGAAAGGCTACTGGAAGGGTTCCGAATGTATACCCCATTCGACCCAGAGGCCCTAGAACATAAGGCCACCATAGCTATGGCGTTCATAGACCAAGCTGCATTAGATATCAAAGGGAAACTCCAGAGGCTGGATGGGATCCAGACCTATGGATTACAGGAATCGGTTAGGGAGGCAGAAAAAGTATATAATAAGAGAGAAACCCCTGAGGAAAGGGAAGCCAGGTTAGCGAAGGAACAGGAGGAGCGAGAGGATCGTACAGATCGAAAGAGGGATAAGCATTTAACAAAAATCCTGGCGGCAATAGTAAAAGAGAAAGGACCAGGGAGAGAGGGAGAAAAGCGAAGGCGGCCAAAAGTAGAAAAAGACCAGTGTGCCTACTGCAAAGAACGAGGACATTGGATCAAAGATTGCCCCAAGCGTCCCAAAGACCAAAAGAAACCTGCCGCTGTCCTCACCCTAGGTGAAGATAGTGAATAGGGGAGTCAAGGCTCTGGAGCCCCCCCCGAGCCCCGGCTAACTCTCTCTGTAGGGGGGCAACCCACCACCTTCTTGGTGGACACTGGCGCCCAACATTCAGTTTTGACAAAGGCAGACGGGCCCCTGTCTTCCCGCACATCCTGGGTCCAGGGGGCAACAGGGGGAAAATTGCACAAGTGGACTAACCACCGGACAGTTAATCTTGGACAAGGAATGGTGACACATTCCTTCTTGGTGGTACCTGAATGCCCCTACCCCCTCCTAGGGCGAGATCTTCTGACCAAGCTCGGAGCCCAAATCCACTTCTCCGAGACTGGGGCCCAGGTATTAAATCGGGACGGTCAGCCCATCCAAATTTTAACTGTGTCTCTGCAAGATGAGCATCGGCTTTTCAACGCTCCGGTCATCACTAGCCTCCCCGATGTTTGGTTGCAAGACTTTCCCCAAGCTTGGGCGGAAACGGGAGGACTCGGGCTAGCTAAGTATCAAGCCCCAATCATAATTGATCTAAAGCCCACGGCGGTGCCCGTGTCTATCAAGCAATATCCCATGAGCCGAGAGGCTCATATAGGAATTCGGCAGCACATTAACAAATTTCTAGAACTCGGAGTGTTGCGACCTTGTCGCTCGCCCTGGAACACTCCTCTTCTGCCAGTAAAAAAGCCCGGTACTCAGGATTACAGGCCTGTCCAAGACCTGAGAGAAATTAACAAAAGAACCATGGACATCCATCCCACGGTCCCCAATCCTTACAACTTACTCAGCACCTTAAAACCAGGCTATAACTGGTATACAGTATTAGATTTAAAAGATGCTTTCTTCTGTTTGCCTCTGGCCCCCCAAAGCCAAGAACTCTTTGCCTTTGAGTGGAAAGATCCTGAGAAAGGAACTTCGGGCCAATTGACCTGGACCCGGCTTCCCCAAGGATTCAAGAACTCTCCCACTCTCTTCGATGAGGCTCTTCATCGAGACCTGACCGGCTTCCGGACCCAAAATCCAGAAGTGACCTTACTCCAATATGTAGATGACCTCCTCCTGGCTGCCCCTACAAAGGAAACCTGCATACAAGGTACCAGGCATCTACTCCAGGAACTGGGTGAAAAAGGATACCGGGCATCTGCCAAGAAGGCACAGCTCTGCCAGACCAAGGTAACATATCTGGGGTATATCCTGAGTGAAGGGAAAAGGTGGCTCACCCCTGGGCGCATAGAGACAGTGGCTCGCCTTCCACCACCACGAAGTCCCAGGGAGGTACGTGAATTCTTGGGAACTGCTGGGTTCTGTCGCTTGTGGATACCCGGTTTTGCTGAATTGGCCGCCCCCCTTTACGCACTCACCAAGGAAAGCACCCCTTTCACCTGGCAGACAGAGCATCAATTGGCTTTTGAGGCACTAAAAAAGGCACTCTTGTCTGCCCCAGCCCTTGGGTTACTGGACACCTCAAAGCCCTTTACCCTCTTCCTGGACGAAAGGCAAGGGATTGCCAAAGGAGTCCTGACCCAAAAATTGGGGCCTTGGAAAAGACCGGTAGCATACCTGTCCAAGAAGCTGGACCTTGTGGCGGCCGGCTGGCCCCCATGTCTTCGTATCATGGCAGCCACCGCTATGCTGGTCAAAGACTCTGCTAAGTTAACCCTTGGGCAGCCACTGACTGTTATTACCCCACATACTCTAGAGGCCATAGTGCGGCAGCCCCCGGACCGGTGGATAACCAACGCACGCCTAACCCACTACCAGGCCCTCTTACTGGACACGGACCACGTCCAGTTTGGCCCTCCGGTCACCCTAAACCCTGCTACACTGCTGCCGGTACCAGAAGACCAACCAAGCCCACACGATTGTCGGCAAGTACTGGCTGAGACCCATAGAACACGAGAAGACCTTAAAGACCAAGAGCTCCCAGACGCGGATCACACCTGGTACACAGACGGCAGCAGTTACCTTGACTCAGGTACTCGGAGGGCGGGAGCAGCGGTAGTAGACGGACACAATACCATTTGGGCACAATCACTACCTCCTGGCACGTCTGCACAGAAGGCTGAGTTAACAGCACTAACCAAGGCCCTAGAGCTGTCCAAGGGAAAGAAAGCTAACATTTATACTGATAGCCGATATGCCTTTGCAACGGCTCATACTCATGGAAGTATCTATGAAAGAAGAGATCTCCTAACCTCAGAAGGAAAGGAAATCAAGAACAAAGCTGAAATAATTGCCTTATTAAAGGCCCTTTTTCTTCCTCAAGAAGTGGCTATAATTCACTGCCCCGGGCATCAGAAAGGACAGGATCCAGTCGCAGTAGGAAACAGACAGGCTGACCAAGTGGCCAGGCAAGCCGCCATGGCGGAAGTACTGACCCTAGCCACAGAACCTGACAACACCAGCCACATAACTATTGAACATACTTATACCTCCGAAGACCAGGAAGAAGCAAGAGCCATAAGGGCTACAGAAAAAAAAGACACTAGAAACTGGGAAAAAGAAGGGAAAATAGTCCTTCCCCAAAAGGAAGCCCTGGCAATGATCCAGCAGATGCATGCCTGGACACACTTGGGTAATCGAAAGCTAAAATTGTTAATTGAAAAAACTGACTTTCTAATCCCAAGGGCAAGTACACTCATAGAGCAAGTGACATCTGCCTGTAAGGTCTGTCAGCAGGTAAACGCTGGGGCTACCCGAGTGCCAGCAGGGAAACGGACTCGTGGTAACCGCCCGGGAGTCTATTGGGAAATAGACTTTACTGAAGTAAAACCTCACTATGCTGGATATAAGTACTTACTGGTGTTTGTAGATACCTTTTCAGGATGGGTAGAAGCCTACCCCACCCGGCAAGAAACGGCACACATAGTAGCCAAGAAAATTTTGGAAGAAATCTTTCCTAGATTTGGACTTCCCAAGGTAATTGGGTCAGACAACGGGCCGGCCTTCGTTTCTCAGGTAAGTCAGGGGCTTGCCAGGATATTGGGGATTAATTGGAAATTACATTGTGCCTATAGACCCCAGAGCTCAGGACAGGTAGAAAGAATGAATAGAACAAATAAGAGACCCTTACCAAATTGACCTTAGAGACTGGTTTAAAAGATTGGAGACGCCTCCTATCCTTAGCTCTGTTAAGGGCCCGAAATACGCCTAACCGTTTTGGGCTCACTCCATATGAAATCCTCTACGGAGGACCTCCCCCTTTGTCAACCTTGCTTAACGCCTTCTCCCCCTCCGATCCTAAGACTGACCTACAGGCCCGGCTAAAAGGACTCCAAGCAGTACAGGCCCAAATCTGGGCCCCCTTGGCAGAACTGTACCAACCAGGACATCCACAGACCAGTCACCCTTCCAGGTGGGAGACTCTGTCTACGTTAGACGGCATCGCACTCAAGGACTAGAGCCTCGATAGAAAGGACCCTACATTGTTCTCCTGACCACACCCACAGCCATAAAGGTTGACGGAATCTCCACTTGGATCCACGCATCCCACGCCAAGGCTGCTCCAGGGACGCCCGGACCAACACCACCTGAGACATGGAGACTCCGACGCTCCGAGGACCCGCTCAAGATAAGACTCTCTCGTATCTAGCCCCTTGCTTATGCTTATTACTAGCCCTCCTTCCCTGCGTCGCTGGCAGTAATAACCCCCACCGGCCATATAACCTGACCTGGCAGGTAACTGATTTTAGTACTCATGAGGTCTTAGATAAAACCTCAAAAATTGCTCCTATAGGGACTTGGTTCCCTGACCTCTATTTCAACCTAGACAAAATAGCAAAGATAGATGACATGGAAGGAGGAGAATGGAGAAAACAGGCTAGAAGGGTGTCCGTAAGCCGGAACGGGTTCTATGCCTGTCCCGGCTTCAGGACAGGAGAAATGAAAAAAACTTGTGGAGGAATAGATGCCTTGTTTTGCGCTAGTTGGTCCTGTATAACTACTAATGATGGAGAATGGAAATGGGCCACAAAACCCTGGTACATAACCATGTCCTTCGTCCAGCGCTGCACCAGAACCCGATATTCAAAAACTTGCAATCTGGTCCGCATCAAGTTTGAAGATGCAGTGAAATCTGATAACCGTTGGATATCCGGACTAACATGGGGCCTATACTTATACCAAAAGCCACTGTATGGAATCCCTATCCAAATCAAATTAATAGTCAACCCTATCACAGCCCCTGTCGCAGTAGGACCGAACCAAGTTTTATCAGAAACAGGGAAGCCCCTGGCTCCTGCATCGAGAGAGCCCCAACCAAGAGCTCCTAAAAGCACTTCCCCACCCTTAATCTCCACCTCCTCTAAATACACACCCTCAGCCCAAAACGCCACCCGCGGGACCCTTGACCTGGGAATAGGTGACAGGCTCCTAAATCTCATAAAGGGCTCTTATTTCGCTTTAAACCAGACAAAGCCAGAATTTACCTCCTCTTGCTGGCTATGTCTGGCAACAGGCCCCCCTTACTATGAAGGCATCGCCTCCACTAATAATTTCACTAACTCCGCCAATCCTACTGGATGCGCGTGGGAACAACAAAGAAAACTAACCCTGGCTGAGGTTTCTGGGTCGGGAACCTGCATAGGCCAAGTGCCCCCTAGTCATCAGCATCTTTGTAATGTAACCTTGACAGTACCCAGCTCCAATCACTATTTGGTCCCCTCCGAGACGGACTGGTGGGCTTGCAACACTGGGCTCACCCCCTGTGTATCCACAGCCGTTTTTAGCAGCGGCACCCACTATTGCGTATTGGTACAAGTTGTTCCCCGAGTATACTATCACTCTGGAGACTCCTTTGATCTCCGGTATGAGCAAAAAACTCATACTAGACCAAAGAGAGAACCCATCTCCCTCACCCTCGCCGTCATGTTAGGAATTGGGGTAGCGGCTGGAGTTGGGACCGGGACAGCAGCCCTAGTGCATGGTAACCATCATCTACAACAACTTAGAGTAGCCATAGATGAAGACCTTAGAGCCATAGAACAATCTATCACAAAACTTGAAGAGTCCTTGACTTCTCTGTCTGAAGTTGTATTACAAAACCGACGAGGACTAGAAATTGTCTTTCTGAAAGAGGGCGGGCTCTGTGCAGCCCTGAAAGAGCAATGTTGTTTTTATGCAGATCATTCAGGAGTAGTTAAAGATTCTATGGCAAAACTAAGAGAAAGATTAGACAAGAGAAAAAAAGAGAGAGAATCTCAGCAAAATTGGTTTGAAAATTGGTACAACCGATCCCCTTGGTTTAGCACCCTAATCTCCACCATCTTAGGACCCCTCATCCTGCTCACACTCATCCTGACTTTCGGGCCATGCATACTCAACCGCTTACTCACCCTTATTAAAAATAGATTAAACATAGTACATGCTATGGTTCTGACCCAACAATACCAGACCCTCAGGACTGAAGAAGAGGCTCAAGATTGAGCCTCTGACACAAAAAGAGGAGGGAATGAAACTAGGCCTCACAAAACCTAAAAGGTTAGCACCAGGTGGCCCT
>NW_020266008.1:0-1780 GCF_003255815.1 Theropithecus gelada | reverse complement strand
CAGAGGTCTTGACTTTTCTAAGATTCAGCTTTGTGATCTATAAAATGGGGATAACGACACTTTGATATTGTAAAGATTCACTGTGGTAGAACGCGTTTGAGCCCCTAGCCCAGGGCCTGCTCAGTGCTCACAGATATTCGCTATGACCCTGGTTAGCCTCAGATCTCAAGAGCTACCTGCACAAAGACACTGCACATTGTCTTCCTCTTTGAGGTGTGACAGTGCTACCATCGTTGCTCCATCATCAGGTTTCTGAGATTGTTTTTTACATTTATTCATCTATTCTTTTTCTTTTTTTTTTTTTTTACATACCTTAAGTTCTGGGGTACATGTGAAGAACATGCAGGTTTGTTACAAAGGTAAACACATGCCATGGTGGTTTGCTGCACCCGTCAACCCACTATCTACTTTAGGTATTTGTCCTAATGCTATCCCCCTCTAGCCCCCCACCCCCTGACAGGCCCCGGTGTGGGTGATTTCCCCTCCCTGTGTCCATGTGTTCTCATTGTTCAACTCCCACTTAGGAGTGAGAACATGTGGTGTTTGGTTTTCTGTTCTTGTGATAGTTTGCTGAGAATGATGGTTTCCAGCTTCATCCACGTCCCTGCAAAGGACATGAACTCATCCTTTTTTATGGCTGCATAGTACTCCATGGTGTATATGTGCCACATTTTCTTTATCCAGTCTATCACTGATGGGCATTTGGGTTGGTTCCAAGTCTTTACTATTGTGAACAGTGCTGCAACACGCATATGTGTGCATGTGTCTTTATAGTAGAATGATTTATAACCCTTTGGGTATATACCTAGTAATGGGATTGCTGCGTCAAATGGTATTTCTGGTTCTAGATCCTTGAGGAATCTCCACACCGTCTTCCACAATAAATTAATTTACACTCTCACCAACAGTGTAAAAGCATTCCTATTTCTCCACATCCTCTCCAGGATCTGTAGTTTCCTGACTTTTTAATGATGACCATTCTAACTGGAGTGAGATGGTATCTCACTGTGGTTTTGATTTGCATTTCTCTAATGACCAGTGAGATGATTTTTTTTTTCATGTTTGTTGGCTGCATAAGTGTCTTCTTTTGAGAAGTGTGTGTTCATATCCTTTGCCGGTTTTTTGATGGGATTTTTTGTTTTTTTCTTGTAAATTTGTTTAAGTTCCTTGTAGATTCGGGATATTAGCCCTTTGTCAGATGGATAGATTGCAAAAGTTTTCTCCCATTCTGTAGGTTGCCTGTTCATTCTGATGAAAGTTTCTTTTGCTGTGTAGAAACTCTTTATTTTAATTAGATCCCATTTGTCAATTTTGTATTTTGTTGCCATTGCTTTTGGTGTTTTAGTCATGAAGTCTTTGCCCATGCCTATGTTCTGAATGGCATTGCCTAGGTTTTCTTCTAGGGTTTTTATGGTTTTAGGTCTTATGTTTAAGTCTTTAATCCATCTTGAGTTAACATTTATGTAGAGTGTAAGAAAGGGATCCAATTTCAGGTTTCTGGCACTCTCCTTCTTTCAGCTTATATGACTTCAAGAGCCTTGGAACTGGTTAGCACTGTCAGAGAAACTTCAAGCATCAACCACAAACAACAAAAGTAAAGGTCTCATGCCCTTTTCCTCTTCATCCTTCATTACTACTTTTTTAGTTGTAGTTTGTTGCATAAATGGGTAAAGCAGAGAAGATAGCAGGAATATATAGTCATGCCATTTAAAATACGTTTGTCTTCTCTTCCCTTTTTATTTTTGCTTTGTTATTTTAAGTGGGCATTTGACAACTGCAA
>NW_020266007.1:0-1780 GCF_003255815.1 Theropithecus gelada | reverse complement strand
TTACAGCTTTCCCCTCAAGAAGCCTTTCGCTAAGACAGTTCTTGTGGGGAAAGCTGTAACTCTGTGAGATGATTTCACAGAACACAAAGAAGTTTCTCAGAAAGTTTCTCTCTGTTTGTTATCGGAGGATATTTCCCTTGGTCCTATAGTCCTCAAAGGGATCCGAAATATCTGTTCTCGGATTCCACAGAAATAAGGTTAGCAAAGAGATCCACGAAATACAGATGTAACTCTGTGAGTGGAAGTCACACATCACAGAGCAGTTTCTCAGAAAGCTTCTTTCCAGATTTCATCTGAGGATATTTCCTTTTTCACCATAGCCCACCAGTTGCTTCCAAATATCACTTTTCCAATTCCAGAAGAACTGTCTTAGCGAATGGCTTCTTGAGGGGAAAGCTGTAACTCTGTGAGATGACTTCACAGAACACAAAGAAGTTTCTCAGAAAGCTTCTTTCTCTTTCTTATCGGAGGATATTTCCTTTGGCTCTATAGTCTTCAAATGGATCCGAAATATCTGTTCTCAGATACCAAAGAAATAAGGCTAGCAAAGAGATCCACGAAATAAAGATATAACTCTGTGAGTGGAAGTCACACATCACAGAGCAGTTTCTCAGAAAGCTTCTTTCCAGATTTCATCTGAGGATATTTCCATTTTACCATAGCCCTCTATGGGCGTCCAAGTATCACTTTTCCAATTCCACAAGAACTGTCTTAGCGAAAGGCTTCTTGAGGGGAAAGCTGTAACTCTGTGAGATGATTTCACAGAATACAAAAAAGTTTCTCAGAAAGCTTCTTTCTCTTTGATATCGGAGGATATTTCCTTTGGCCCTAGAGTCTTCAATGGGATCCTAAATATCTTTTCTCAGATTCCACAGAAATATGGCTAGCAAAGAAATCCACGAAACACAGATGTAACTCTGTGAGATGAATTAACAGAACACTAAGCAGTTTCTCAGAAGGCTTCTTTCCAGATTTCATCTGAGGATATTTCCATTTTCACCATAGCCCTCTATGGGCTTCCAAATATCACTTTGCCAATTCCACAAGAACTGTCTTAGCGAAAGGCTTCTTGAGGGGAAAGCTGTAACTCTGTGAGATGACTTCACAGAACACAAAGAAGTTTCTCGGAAAGCTTCCTTCTCTTTGTTATTGGAAGATATTTCCTTTGGCCCTATAGTCTTCAACGGGATCCGAAATATCTGTTCTCAGATTCCACAGAAATAAGGCTAGCAAAGAGATCCACGAAATACAGATGTAACTCTGTGAGTGGAAGTCACACATTACAGAGCAGTTTCTCAGAAAGCTTCCTTCCAGATTTCATTTGAGGATATTTCCTTTTTCACCATAGCCCTCTATGAGCTTCCAAATATCACCTTGCCAATTCCACAAGAACTGTCTTAGCGAAAGGCTTCTTGAGGGGAAAGCTATAACTCTGTGAGATGATTTCATAGAACACAGAGAAGTTTCTCAGAAACCTTCTTTCTCTTTGTTATCGGAGGATAATTCACTTGGCCCTATAGTCTACAAAGGGATCCGAAATATCTGTTCTCAGATTCCACAGAAATAAGGCTAGCAAAGAGATCCGCGAAATACAGATGTAACTCTGTGAGATGAATTAAGAGGACACTAAGCAGTTTCTCAGATAGCTTCTTTCCAGATTTCATCTGAGGATATTTCCTTTTTCACAGTAGCCCTCTATGGGCTTCCAAGTATCACTTTTCCTATTCCACAAACACTGTCTTAGCGAAAGGCTTCTTGAGGGGAAAATGTAACTCTGTTA
>NW_020266006.1:0-1780 GCF_003255815.1 Theropithecus gelada | reverse complement strand
AGGGACTCCGTGAGGAAGAGGACGCCAAAGGACGGTCGACCGCTAACAAAGACAAAAGAAATTAAACTTTTCCGATCACCGCGGGAACCTGCCACGTCTGAATCGAAGGTAAGTGACGCGTCCGAAATGGGACAAGAATTAAGTCAACATCAAATTTATGTAGGACAATTAAAAGAGGCTTTAAAGATACGAGGAGTAAAGGTTAAAGGTAATGATTTGTTTAAATTTTTTGATTTTGTGAAAGACACTTGCCCTTGGTTCCCACAGGAAGGAACTATTGATATTAAAAGATGGCGTAGAGTAGGGGATTGTCTTCAGGACTATTATAATACTTTTGGGCCAGAAAAAATTCCTGTGACCGCTTTCTCTTATTGGAACCTCATTAGAGATTTAATAGATAAGAAGGAGGCCGATCCGCAAGTCATGGCTGCGGTCGCTCAGACGGAGCATATTTTAAAGGTTAGCTCCCGCTCTAACCTCGCAAAGCCTCTGCAAGATACGGAGGAGGATCTCATTTCCCTCGAAAGTGATCATGAGGAAATCAAGTCTCCTTCTGTAACAGATAAAGAAATGCCACACAAAAACAAACCAAAAAAATACCCAATCTTACAGATGCTTCAGAAAGAGGAGGAAATTAATAAGCCTAATCAATCAGATATAAATTGGGATGATTTAGAGGAAGAGGCGGCTAAATATCACAACCCTGATTTGCCTCCCTTTACTTCATACCCGCCTCCATATAATAAGACACATAATGAGGCTTCTGCGCCCATTGTTATGGCAGCAATAGATCCCAAAGAAGAATTAAAACAAAAAATTGCTCAACTAGAAGAACAAATTAAACTTGAAGAGTTACATCAATCATTGATAATTAGGCTCCAAAAGCTAAAGACAGGAAATGAAAAAATACCCAACTCAGACGCTATGGAGGGTTCCTTGCGCCCACCTCAGCGGCCTGGACAACATGTTCCAAGAGGGGGGTTGGTTGCTAGCCGACATAGAGAAGACTCCTCCCCCAAAGACGTTTTTCCGGTCACTGAAACCATAGATGAACAGGGACAGGCTTGGAGGCATCATACTGGATTTGACTTTACTATTATAAAAGAGTTAAAGACTGCTGCCTCTCAGTATGGGGCTACTGCTCCATATACTCTTGCTATAGTAGAATCTGTGGCTGATAATTGGCTCACTCCTACAGACTGGAATACCTTAGTTAGGGCAGTCCTTTCTGGGGGAGACCACTTAATTTGGAAGTCAGAGTTCTTTGAAAATTGTAGAGATACAGCTAAAAGAAATCAACAGGCAGGAAACGGTTGGGATTTTGATATGTTAACTGGTTCAGGTAATTATGCAGACACTCAGGCCCAAATGCAATATGACCCTGGATTGTTCTCACAAATCCAGGCTGCTGCTACAAAAGCCTGGAGAAAACTTCCCGTTAAAGGAGATCCAGGGGCCTCGCTCACAGCGGTTAAACAAGGACCCGATGAGCCATTTTCAGACTTTGTACATAGACTTATGACCACGGCAGATAGAATCTTTGGAAATGCAGAAACGGGTGTAGATCATGTTAAACAGTTAGCTTATGAAAACGCTAACCCCGCCTGCCAAGCGGCAATCAGACCTTATCGAAAGAAAACAGATTTAACAGGATACATTCGCCTTTGGTCAGATATTGGGCCCTCATATCAACAAGGCCTAGCAATGGCAGCCGCTTTTAGCGGCCAAACAGTAAGAGACTTCCTCATTAACAAAGGTAAAGATAAAGGGGGATGTTTTA
>NW_020266005.1:0-1781 GCF_003255815.1 Theropithecus gelada | reverse complement strand
GGCTCTTTTTTGGTTCCATATGAACTTTAAAGCAGTTTTTTCCAATTCTGTGAAGAAACTCATTGGTAGCTTGATGGGGATGGCATTGAATCTATAAATTACCTTGGGCAGTATGGCCATTTTCACGATATTGATTCTTCCTATCCATGAGCATGGTATGTTCTTTCATTTGTTTGTGTCCTCTTTTATTTCACTGAGCAGTGGTTTGAAGTTCTCCTTGAAGAGGTCCTTTACATCCCTTGTAAGTTGGATTCCTAGGTATTTGATTCTCTTTGAAGCAATTGTGAATGAAAGTTCATTCCTGATTTGGCTCTCTGTTTGTCTGTTACTGGTGTATAAGAATGCTTGTGATTTTTGCACATTAATTTTGTATCCTGAGACTTTGCTGAAGTTGCTTATCAGCTTAAGGAGATTTTGGGCCGAGACAATGGGATTTTCTAAATATACAATCATGTCATCTGCAAACAGGGACAATTTGACTTCTTCTTTTCCTAACTGAATACCCTTGATTTCTTTCTCTTGCCTGATTGCCCTAGCCAGAACTTCCAACACTATGTTGAATAGGAGTGGTGAGAGAGGGCATCCCTGTCTTGTGCCGGTTTTCAAAGGGAATTTTTCCAGTTTTTGCCCATTCAGTATGATATTGGCTGTGGGTTTGTCATAAATATCTCTTATTATTTTGAGGTACGTTCCATCAATACCGAATTTATTGAGCGTTTTTAGCATGAAGGGCTGTTGAATTTTGTCAAAAGCCTTTTCTGCATCTATTGAAATAATCATGTGGTTCTTGTCTTTGGTTCTGTTTATATGCTGGATTATGTTTATGGATTTGCAAATGTTGAACCAGCCTTGCATCCCAGGGATGAAGCCCACTTGATCATGGTGGATAAGCTTTTTGATGTGTTGCTGAATCCGGTTTGCCAGTATTTTATTGAGGATTTTTGCATCGATGTTCATCAGGGATATTGGTCTAAAATTCTCTTTTTTTGTTGTATCTCTGCCAGGCTTTGGTATCAGGATGATGTTGGCCTCAAAAACTGAGTTAGGGAGGATTCCCTCTTTTTCTATTGATTGGAATACTTTCAGAAGGAATGGTACCAACTCCTCCTTGTACCTCTGGTAGAATTCAGCTGTGAATCCATCTGGTCCTGGACTTTTTTTGGTTGGTAGGCTATTAATTGTTGCCTCAATTTCAGAGCCTGCTATTGGTCTATTCAGGGATTCAACTTCTTCCTGGTTTAGTCTTGGAAGAGTGTAAGTGTCCAGGAAATTATCCATTTCTTCTAGATTTTCCAGTTTATTTGCGTAGAGGTGTTTATAGTATTCTCTGATGGTAGTTTGTATTTCTGTGGGGTCGGTGGTGATATCCCCTTTTTCATTTTTAATTGCATCGATTTGATTCTTCTCTCTTTTCTTCTTTATTAGTCTTGCTAGTGGTCTGTCAATTTTGTTGATCTTTTCAAAAAACCAACTCCTGGATTCATTGATTTTTTGGAGGGTTTTTTGTGTCTCTATCTCCTTCAGTTCTGCTCTGATCTTAGTTATTTCTTGCCTTCTGCTAGCTTTCGAATGTGTTTGCTCTTGCTTCTCTAGTTCTTTTAATTGCGATGTTAGAGTGTCAATTTTAGATCTTTCCTGCTTTCTCTTGTGGGCATTTAATGCTATAAATTTCCCTCTACACACTACTTTAAATGTGTCCCAGAGATTCTGGTATGTTGTATCTTTGTTCTCATTGGTTTCAAAGAACATCTTTATTTCTGCCTTCATTTCGTTATGTACCC
>NW_020266004.1:0-1781 GCF_003255815.1 Theropithecus gelada | reverse complement strand
GACACAAAGAAGTTACTCAAAAAGCTTCTTTCTCTTTGTTATTGGAGCATATTTCCTTTGGCCCTATAGTCTTCAAAGGGATCCGAAGTATCTGTTCTCAGATTCCACAGAAATAAGGCTAGCAAAGAGATCCACGAAATACAGATGTAACTCTGTGAGATGAATTAACAGAACACTAAGCACTTTCTCAGAAAGCTTCTTACCAGATTTCATCTGAGGATATTTCCTTTTTCACCATAGCCCTCTATGGGCTTCCAAATATCACTTTGCCAATTCCACAAAAACTGTCTTAGCCAAAGGCTTCTTGTGGGGAAAACTGTAACTCTGTGAGATGATTTCAAAGAACACGAAGAACTTTCTCAGAAAGCTTCTTTCTCTTTGTTATCGGAGGATATTTCCTTTGGCCCTATAGTCTTCAAAGGAATCTGAAATATCTGTTCTCAGTTTCCACAGAAATAACGATAGCAAAGAGATCCACGAAATACAGATGTAATTCTGTGAGTGGAAGTCACACATCACAGAGCAGTTTCTCAGAGAGCTTCTTTCCAGATTTTATCTGAGGATATTTCCTTTTTCACCACAGCCCTCTATGAGCTACCAAGTATCACTTTGACGATTCCACAAAAACTGTGTTAGCGAAAGGCTTCTTGAAGGGAAAACTGTTACTCTGTGAGATGATTTCACAGAACACAAAGAAGTTCCTCAGAAAGCATCTTTCTCTTTGTTACCGGAGGATATTTCCTTTGGCCCTATAGTCTTCAAAGGGATCCGAAATATCTGTTCTCAGATTCCACAGAAATAAGGCTAGCAAAGAGATCCGCGAATTACAGATGTAACTTTGTGAGATGAATTAAGAGAACACTAAGCAGTTTCTCAGAAAGCTTCTTTCTAGATTTCATCTGACGATATTTCTTTTTTCACCATAGCCCCCTATGGGCTTCCAAATATCACTTTGCCAATTCCACACGAAATGTCTTAGAGAAAGGCTTCTTGAGGGGAAAGCTGTAACTGTGAGATGATTTCACAGAACACAAAGAAGTCTCTCAGAAAGTTTCTTTCTCTTTTTATCGGAGGATATTTCCTTTGGCCCTATAGTCTTAAAAGGGATTCGAAATATCTGTTCTCAGATTCCACAGAAATAAGGGTAGCAAAGAGATCGACGAAATACAGATGTAAATCTGTGAGTGGAAGTCACACATCATAGAGCAGTTTCGCAGAAAACTTCTTTCCAGATTTCTTCTGAGGATATTTCCTTTTTCACCATAGCCCTCTATGGGCTTCCTAATATCACTTTGCCAATTCCACAAGAACTGTCTTAGCAAAGGGTTTCTTGAGGGGAAATCTGTAACTCTGTGAGATGATTTCACAGAACACAAAGAAGTTTCTCAGAAAGCTTCTTTCTCTTTGTTATCGGAGGATATTTCCTTTTGTCCTATTGTCTTTAAAGGGTTCCGAAATATCTGTTCTCAGATTCCACAGAAATAATTCTAGCAAAGAGATTCAGGAAATACAGATGTAACTCTGTGAGATGAATTAACAGAACACTAAGCAGTTTCGCAGAAAGCTTCTTTCCAGATTTCATCGGAGGATATTTCCTTTTTCACCATAGCCCTCTAAATGCTTCCAAATATCACTTTGCCAATTCCACAAAAACTGTCTTAGCGAGAGGCTTCTTGTGGGGAAAGCTGTAACTCTGTGAGATGATTTCAGAGAACACAAAGGAGTTTTTCGGAAAGCTTCTTTCTCTTTGTTATCGGAGGATATTTCCTTTGGCCCTATTA
>NW_020266003.1:0-1781 GCF_003255815.1 Theropithecus gelada | reverse complement strand
TCTGATCTTTGACAAACCTGAGAGAAACAAGAAATGGGGAAAGGATTTCCTATTTAATAAATGGTGCTGGGAAAATTGGCTAGCCATAAGTAGAAAGCTGAAACAGGATCCTTTCCTTACTCCTTATATGAAAATTAATTCAAGATGGATTAGAGACTTAAATGTTAGACCTAATACCATAAAAATCCTAGAGGAAAAGCTAGGTAGTACCATTCAGGACATAGGCATGGGCAAAGACTTCATGTCTAAAACACCAAAAGCAACGGCAGCAAAAGCCTAAATTGACAAATGGGATCTAATTAAACTAAAAAGCTTCTGCACAGGAAAAGAAACCACCATCAGAGTGAACAGGCAACCTACAGAATGGGAGAACATTTTTGCAAACTACTCATCTGACAAAGGGCTAATATCCAGAACCTACAAAGAACTCAAACAAATTTACAAGAAAAAAACAAACAACCCCATCAAAAAGTGGGCAAAGGATATGAACAGACATTTCTCAACAGAAGACATTCATACAGCGAACAGACACATGAAAAAATGCTCATCATCACTGGTCATCAGAGAAATGCAAATCAAAACCACAATGAGATACCATCTCACACCGGTTAGAATGGCAATCATTAAAAAGTCAGGAAACAACAGGTGCTGGAGAGGATGTGGAGAAATAGGAACACTTTTACACTGTTGGTGGGATTGTAAACTAGTTCAACCATTATGGAAAACAGTATGGCGATTCCTCAAGGATCTAGAACTAGATGTACCATATGACCCAGCCATCCCATTACTGGGGATATACCCAAAGGATTATAAATCATGCTGCTATAAAGACACATGCACACGTATGTTTATTGCGGCACTATTCACAATAGCAAAGACCTGGAATCAACCCAAATGTCCATCAGTGACAGATTGGATTAAGAAAATGTGGCACATATACACCATGGAACACTATGCAGCCATAAAAAAGGATGAGTTTGTGTCCTTAGTACAGACATGGATGCAGCTGGAAACCATCATTCTTAGCAAACTATCACAAGAACAGAAAACCAAACACCACATGTTCTCACTCATAGGTGGGAACTGAACAATGAGATCACTTGGACTCGGGAAGGGGGACATCACACACCGGGGCCTATTAAGGGGAGGGGGAGGGGGGAGGGATTGCATTGGGAGTTATACCTGATGTAAATGACGAGTAGTTGGGTGCTGACGAGTTGATGGGTGCAGCACAGCAACATGGCATAAGTATACACATGTAACAAACCTGCTCGTTATGCACATGTACCCTAGAACTTAAAGTATAATAATAATAATAATAATAAATAAAAAAGAAAAAAGAAAAAAAAAAGAAAAGAAGAAGTCAAATTGTCCCTCTTTGCAGATGACATGATTGTATATTTAGAAAATCCCATTGTCTCAGTCCAAAATCTCCTTATGCTGATAAGCAACTTCAGCAAAGTCTCTGGATACAAAATTAATGTGCAAAAATCACAAGCATTCGTATACACCAGTAACAGACAAACAGAGAGCCAAATCATGAATGAACTTCCATTCACAATTGCTTCAAAGAGATTAAAATACCTAGGAATCCAACTGACAAGGGATGTAAAGGACCTCTTCAAGGAGAACTACAAACCACTGCTCAGTGAAATAAAAGAGGACACAAACAAATGGAAGAACATACCATGCTCATGGATAGCAAGAATCAATATTGTGAAAATGGCCATACTGCCAAGGTAATTTATAGATTCAGTGCCATCCCCATCAAGCTACCAATG
>NW_020266002.1:0-1782 GCF_003255815.1 Theropithecus gelada | reverse complement strand
CATCGAACCAAACCTTCCATGACAGATGAGGACACCCAGAATCATAGAAGTGACTTGCTCCCATCTGGGTCGGCCAAGTTGAGACTCAAGCGTAGAGTCTAGCAAAGCACACTTGGTCCTCCTTTAGAAGAAAGATCCTGCCCGCACGGCTCACCTCCACCTACCCTAGGTCTCCCCCACCCTCCCTTAGAGGGAAGCTCCTGCCAGCATGGCTCACCTCCAACTACCCTAGGTCTCCCCCACCCTCCCTTAGAGGGAAGCTCCTGCCAGCATGGCTCACCTCCAACTACCCTAGGTCTCCCCCACCCTCCCTTAGAGGGAAGCTCCTGCCAGCATGGCTCACCTCCAACTACCCTAGGTCTCCCCCACCCTCCCTTAGAAGGAAGATCCTGCCCGCACGGCTCACCTCCACCTACTCTAGGTCTCCCCCACCCTCCCTTAGAAGGAAGGTCCTGCCAGCATGGCTCACCTCCACCTACTCTGGGTTTCCCCCACCCTCCCTTAGAAAGAAGGTCTTAGAAGGCAGCACATTCACCTTCACCTACCCTAGGTATCTCCCACCCTCAGAGGGGAGTCTTTGGGTCAGTCACAAGACTACTCCGGACATTTGTAAGAACAAATAGTTTCCAGCACAGTCCTTTCCTGGGGTCTGTATTTTCCCTCTGGGATGCTTGGAAGTTGAAGGGGTCAGGCAATTCAAGTTCTCCCTGGTATCTCAGGGGCCACTGACACACAGGAAAATGTGCTGCTCTGCTCGCTGTTTGACTTTGATGGATGCAAATTTGTTCTAAGTGAGCCTGACATTCATTAGCATGTAAACATATGTTACTGGTGGCGGCTCGCAGGGCCACATACTGATGGATCTCGTGGGCTGTCCCCGCCGGACACCACCAGGCTGCCTGGGTCTTTGCTGCTTCTGGCTAAGGCTGCAGATGTTGTTTTTCTTGCACTATGAAGTAGGCATTTTAGCTACAGATATATATTTTGCACAAAAGAGACACAAATCTGTGAAAAGAACTTGAGTTTATGCGCCGATCTACTGGAAGGAGCCTCTTAGAATGTCAGCTGCTCAGTGTCTGCTTTGACTCCCAGGCAGTTCTCTCTGTCCTGTGGCTCAGATTCTGTGGGGCTGAATTATACATTTGATTCCAGTTCTGCTCAATATTTCCCCACAAGTAGTGTTTAGGATGCGACTGATGCCTTTAAAGATATCTGCAGCAGGAATAGTGCAGAGAAAAAAACACTCCATGCTAAAATATTTTGAGCTGAAGGCAATTAAGAAAAGCTCTGGCCTTCCCTCTATTTTCTGAAGAGCACACAACATAATCATATTCTACAAAGACAAAAGTGCCCTTTCTCCCCTCTCTGCCAGAAAGGACGCAGGTCAATCTCTGCAGACAACTTCAGACCCTTATCATTCAGGAAACAGCACTAGAGGAATTTACACAAAAATCTATCATTTATTGGCCTTCCCACAATTTGTTGCCCCCAATGACCCAAAGTCTTTTTACTTTGTCTTGGCACTTCTATAAACATTTATTATCCTTGTTGAAGATGTTATATAAAAGAAAGCCCTGAGCTGTCTCTTTGAGATTCCCTCATTCCCTGTGTATCTCCCATGTATATATGAAATATACATGCTAATTAGCCTCCGTTTGCTTTTTTGGGGGTTCATCTGGTTTTGTTATAGGAACCCCAGCCAATGAAGCTAAGATGGGTGGAAGAAAAGATTACCTTTTTCTCCCCTGTAGTAACATTATTCTAGTAATAGCATTCTTTTTT
>NW_020266001.1:0-1782 GCF_003255815.1 Theropithecus gelada | reverse complement strand
GTGTAGGGGCGGGTGTGTGTGTTGGGGGCATGTGTGGGGGCGGGGTGTGTTGGGGGTTATGTGTTGGGGGTGTGTGTGCATTGGGGGCAGGTGTGTGTGTGTGTGGGCGGGTGTGTGTTGGCGGTTGTGTGTGTGGGCGGGTGTGTGTGTGTTGGGGGCGGGTGTGTGTGTGTTGGGGCGGGTGTGTGTGTAGGGGCGGGTGTGTGTGTTGGGGGCATGTGTGGGGGCGGGGTGTGTGTTGGGGGTGTATGTGTTGGGGGTGTGTGTGTGTTGGGGGCATGTGTGGGGTGGGGTGTGTGTGTGTTGGGGGCAGGTGTGTGTGTAGGGGCGAGACTGCCCTGTCTGCAGCCAGTGTTTGCCTTCCCCTTTCCTTTTTCTTTTTCTTCTTTTTCTTCCTTTTTTTTTTGCTCTGTCGCCCAGGCTGGAGTGCAGTGGCGTGATCTCGGCTCACCGCAACCTCTGCCTCCCGGCTTCAGGCCATTCTCCTGCCACAGACTCCCGAACAGCTGGGTACAGGCGCCCACGGCCACCCCCGGCTGATTTTGTGTATTTTTAGTAGAGACGGGATTTCACCGTGTTAGCCAGGATGGTCTCGATCTCCTGACCTCGTGATCCGCCTGCCCGCCTTGGCCTCTCAAAGTGCTGGAATTACAGGCGTGAGCCACCGCGCCCGGCCTTCCTTCTTTTTTTTTTTTTTTTTTTTTTAGGATTTTTAGTATTTTAATACAGTTCAAATCAGTGTGTCTGGTTCATTTCAGTTCCTTCACTGCCAAACCAGGGGGCAGGGACTGCTTCAGTTTCTCTGCCTTCTCTTTGTCAGTGATGACCAGGGTGTAAAGGTATCTGCTGCATCGAACTTTAAACTTCACATTGTCCTTATTTTTCTTGATCTTGACAGATTTGGCATCCTTTCGTCGGGCTGTGAGCAGAAAGTCCTTGATTTCCTCAATTTTCCAAGGCATGGCAACGAGGCGCGCAGGGAGCTGGCGCGGACCGGGACCCGCGTACCACTCTAGAGACACAGCGACCAGCGACCCCCTTCTTTTTTAAGCAAAGTCTGTTAGAATGGTTTGGATCTCGAGGTGGGTAACATTTTTCCTTTTGATTTTTGTTCCCCACTCTATCTTTTCAGTGTTTATCAGATAAAGTCCTGCTGACCCCTCATGGCCCTGTCCTTAGGTGGCGTCTTACCTGACCTCCGAGGGCTCTGGAGCTACTGCGGGAGAATGACCCTGTCGGTATTTTTGAGGCTGTGTTGAGTGCGGCCCCCATGGTAAGCTCTGGCGCTCAGGGAGACCCACGCTGCATCACCGGAGCATTTCACGCTCCCGAATCCACTGGCGGCCTCCCCCGGGGCCTCAGGCAGGGCAGGGAGAGAGTGCTTTGTCCTTCTTCTATTCAACACTGTGCCCCTGGTCCTGAGGATAGGGAGCCTCCTGCCACTAGGTCCCCGTGGGGGCCGGGGTCCTCACACTGAGCTCCTGAGAGTGAAGGGCAGCCTCCCCCACTCCCCCGGGCGGGCTCCCCCCACTCCCCCAGACAGGCTCCCCCCACTCCCCCAGAGAGGCTCCCCCACTCTCCCAGAGAGGCTCCCCCACTCCCCCAGACAGGCTCCCCCCACTCTCCCAGAGAGGCTCCCCCACTCCCCCAGACAGGCTCCCCCCACTCCCCCAGACAGGCTCCCCCCACTCCCCCAGATAGGCTCCCCCACTCCCCCAGACAGGCTCCCCCCATGCCCCCAGAGAGGCTCCCCCACTCCCCCAGACAGGCTCCCCCCACTCC
>NW_020266000.1:0-8094 GCF_003255815.1 Theropithecus gelada | reverse complement strand
TGAAACTAGGCCTCACAAAACCTAAAAGGTTAGCACCAGGTGGCCCTAGATAGGGTCCCACCCTGCCTAGAGAGGGTCCCACCCTGCCTAGAGAGGGTCCCACCCTGCCTCGATAGGGTCCCACCCTGATAGGGTCCCACCCTGCCAATTCCGGGAAACAACCTCATGAGGTCCCACCCTGCCAATTCCAGGGGTCTCACCCTGCCTCGAAGTTCCCGGAATCATCAACTCCAGGAAAGAACCTCATAAGGTCCTGCTCTAACCAATTAAACCAAGACCCCTTGCTCAGGCTATAGCTACACCCAATCATTTTACGCCTTAAGCTTTGTTTGAATTTCGCGCCATAAGCTGTGTTTGAACTTGTGTTTGCCTATATAAACAGCCTGTAACAAGCAGTCGGGGTCCCAGGGCCAACTTAGAGCTTGGGACCCTAGCGCGCTAGTAATAAATAACTCTCTACTGTGAACCTCGTGTCGGTGATCCTTCGCGGCGACCCCTGCCCAGGAGGGAATCGAGAGTTTGGTTCCAACATTTGGTGCATTGGCCGGGAAGTGGGGTCGTCCGAGGACCCCCGACCCATCCGGCGGAGACCCATCTGGCCCGGGCCACCGACCGCCGACTGGACGAACGAACTCTGTCAGGTACTCTCGTTTCGTTCTGTTTGTTTCGTTTTGTTCTGTTTGTTTTGCCGGCTAATTCTGAGGAGTACTCCGTCTGAATAATTAAGTGGAGAAGGGGGACAGACGTGTCCGGCACCTTCTCACTTACGCCCCGGGGACGCCCTGGCGGTAGACTGGAAGAAGGCTGACGACTCCGTCAGCCTCCTCGAATCTGTAGGCAGGGTGCCGTCGCCCCTGCCATCCGAATATTTTGTGAAACTGTGGCGCCACTCTCTGGCCGCGCGGCTTCTTCTCATTTGTTTGGTCCTTTTGTATGTTGCTTTCATTTTGTCCTTGTGTGTGAAAGAATCTCTAGACAGAACTATGGGACAGACGTTGACGACCCCTTTAACTCTGACTCTGACTCACTTCCCTGACGTTCGGGCTCGAGCCCACCACCTCTCTGTAGAAGTCCGTAAGGGACAATGGAAAACATTCTGCTCGTCCGAATGGCCAACCCTCCAGGTAGAGTGGCCATGGGACGGAACATTTAACCTCTCAATTATCCTACAGGTCAAAGCAAAAGTGATGGATCCTGGGCCACTCGGACACCCAGACCAGGTGGCCTACATAATTACTTGGGAAGATCTGGTCCGAAACCCTCCTTTTTGGGTGAAACCCTTCCTCCATTCCCCTTCCCCATCCCAATCTACCCTCCTTGCCTTAGAGGCCCCAAAGAACCGGAATTCAGATCCACAAAAGCCGGTTCTCCCAGATGAGCCCCAGAGGGACCTCCTCCTTCTTGACCCCCTGCCTCCTGCACCTGAAAACCCCCTCCTGAGACCTCCGCCTTACGCTTCCCCCTCGGCCCCTACCCTTTCCCCAACTTCCCCCTCGGCCCCTACCCTTTCCCCAGCTTCCCCCACGGTCCCTACCCTGTCCCCAACTTCCCCCTCGGCTCCCTCCATGTCTCCCTCTCCAGTCCCACCCGCACTCACCCCTCAAGCTCCGCCAGCAACACCTCGCCTCCGCCTGCGGCGGACTGAGGACCCAGATGGCTCTCCCACTTGGCGATCCTCCCTTTTTCCCCTCCGCACCGTCAATCGTACAGTCCCATACTGGCCTTTCTCTGCCTCTGACCTCTACAACTGGAAGACCCATAACCCTTCCTTTTCCCAAGACCCTCAGGCCCTAACCTCGTTGATAAAATCCATTCTCCTCACCCACCAGCCCACCTGGGATGATTGCCAGCAGCTCTTGCAGGTCCTCCTAACCACTGAAGAGAGGCAGCGAGTCCTCCTGGAGGCCCGGAAAAATGTGCCAGGACCAGGGGGCCTCCCAACCCAACTCCCCAATGAAATAGACGAGGGATTTCCCCTCACCCGCCCGGACTGGGACTATGAAACGGCACCAGGTAGGGAGAGTCTCCGAATCTATCACCAGGCTCTGTTGGCGGGTCTCAAAGGGGCAGGAAAACGCCCCACAAATTTGGCCAAGGTAAGAACTATAACTCAGGAAAGGGACGAAAGCCCGGCAGCCTTCATGGAAAGGCTACTGGAAGGGTTCCGAATGTATACCCCATTCGACCCAGAGGCCCTAGAACATAAGGCCACCATAGCTATGGCGTTCATAGACCAAGCTGCATTAGATATCAAAGGGAAACTCCAGAGGCTGGATGGGATCCAGACCTATGGATTACAGGAATCGGTTAGGGAGGCAGAAAAAGTATATAATAAGAGAGAAACCCCTGAGGAAAGGGAAGCCAGGTTAGCGAAGGAACAGGAGGAGCGAGAGGATCGTACAGATCGAAAGAGGGATAAGCATTTAACAAAAATCCTGGCGGCAATAGTAAAAGAGAAAGGACCAGGGAGAGAGGGAGAAAAGCGAAGGCGGCCAAAAGTAGAAAAAGACCAGTGTGCCTACTGCAAAGAACGAGGACATTGGATCAAAGATTGCCCCAAGCGTCCCAAAGACCAAAAGAAACCTGCCGCTGTCCTCACCCTAGGTGAAGATAGTGAATAGGGGAGTCAAGGCTCTGGAGCCCCCCCCGAGCCCCGGCTAACTCTCTCTGTAGGGGGGCAACCCACCACCTTCTTGGTGGACACTGGCGCCCAACATTCAGTTTTGACAAAGGCAGACGGGCCCCTGTCTTCCCGCACATCCTGGGTCCAGGGGGCAACAGGGGGAAAATTGCACAAGTGGACTAACCACCGGACAGTTAATCTTGGACAAGGAATGGTGACACATTCCTTCTTGGTGGTACCTGAATGCCCCTACCCCCTCCTAGGGCGAGATCTTCTGACCAAGCTCGGAGCCCAAATCCACTTCTCCGAGACTGGGGCCCAGGTATTAAATCGGGACGGTCAGCCCATCCAAATTTTAACTGTGTCTCTGCAAGATGAGCATCGGCTTTTCAACGCTCCGGTCATCACTAGCCTCCCCGATGTTTGGTTGCAAGACTTTCCCCAAGCTTGGGCGGAAACGGGAGGACTCGGGCTAGCTAAGTATCAAGCCCCAATCATAATTGATCTAAAGCCCACGGCGGTGCCCGTGTCTATCAAGCAATATCCCATGAGCCGAGAGGCTCATATAGGAATTCGGCAGCACATTAACAAATTTCTAGAACTCGGAGTGTTGCGACCTTGTCGCTCGCCCTGGAACACTCCTCTTCTGCCAGTAAAAAAGCCCGGTACTCAGGATTACAGGCCTGTCCAAGACCTGAGAGAAATTAACAAAAGAACCATGGACATCCATCCCACGGTCCCCAATCCTTACAACTTACTCAGCACCTTAAAACCAGGCTATAACTGGTATACAGTATTAGATTTAAAAGATGCTTTCTTCTGTTTGCCTCTGGCCCCCCAAAGCCAAGAACTCTTTGCCTTTGAGTGGAAAGATCCTGAGAAAGGAACTTCGGGCCAATTGACCTGGACCCGGCTTCCCCAAGGATTCAAGAACTCTCCCACTCTCTTCGATGAGGCTCTTCATCGAGACCTGACCGGCTTCCGGACCCAAAATCCAGAAGTGACCTTACTCCAATATGTAGATGACCTCCTCCTGGCTGCCCCTACAAAGGAAACCTGCATACAAGGTACCAGGCATCTACTCCAGGAACTGGGTGAAAAAGGATACCGGGCATCTGCCAAGAAGGCACAGCTCTGCCAGACCAAGGTAACATATCTGGGGTATATCCTGAGTGAAGGGAAAAGGTGGCTCACCCCTGGGCGCATAGAGACAGTGGCTCGCCTTCCACCACCACGAAGTCCCAGGGAGGTACGTGAATTCTTGGGAACTGCTGGGTTCTGTCGCTTGTGGATACCCGGTTTTGCTGAATTGGCCGCCCCCCTTTACGCACTCACCAAGGAAAGCACCCCTTTCACCTGGCAGACAGAGCATCAATTGGCTTTTGAGGCACTAAAAAAGGCACTCTTGCCTGCCCCAGCCCTTGGGTTACTGGACACCTCAAAGCCCTTTACCCTCTTCCTGGACGAAAGGCAAGGGATTGCCAAAGGAGTCCTGACCCAAAAATTGGGGCCTTGGAAAAGACCGGTAGCATACCTGTCCAAGAAGCTGGACCTTGTGGCGGCCGGCTGGCCCCCATGTCTTCGTATCATGGCAGCCACCGCTATGCTGGTCAAAGACTCTGCTAAGTTAACCCTTGGGCAGCCACTGACTGTTATTACCCCACATACTCTAGAGGCCATAGTGCGGCAGCCCCCGGACCGGTGGATAACCAACGCACGCCTAACCCACTACCAGGCCCTCTTACTGGACACGGACCACGTCCAGTTTGGCCCTCCGGTCACCCTAAACCCTGCTACACTGCTGCCGGTACCAGAAGACCAACCAAGCCCACACGATTGTCGGCAAGTACTGGCTGAGACCCATAGAACACGAGAAGACCTTAAAGACCAAGAGCTCCCAGACGCGGATCACACCTGGTACACAGACGGCAGCAGTTACCTTGACTCAGGTACTCGGAGGGCGGGAGCAGCGGTAGTAGACGGACACAATACCATTTGGGCACAATCACTACCTCCTGGCACGTCTGCACAGAAGGCTGAGTTAACAGCACTAACCAAGGCCCTAGAGCTGTCCAAGGGAAAGAAAGCTAACATTTATACTGATAGCCGATACGCCTTTGCAACGGCTCATACTCATGGAAGTATCTATGAAAGAAGAGATCTCCTAACCTCAGAAGGAAAGGAAATCAAGAACAAAGCTGAAATAATTGCCTTATTAAAGGCCCTTTTTCTTCCTCAAGAAGTGGCTATAATTCACTGCCCCGGGCATCAGAAAGGACAGGATCCAGTCGCAGTAGGAAACAGACAGGCTGACCAAGTGGCCAGGCAAGCCGCCATGGCGGAAGTACTGACCCTAGCCACAGAACCTGACAACACCAGCCACATAACTATTGAACATACTTATACCTCCGAAGACCAGGAAGAAGCAAGAGCCATAAGGGCTACAGAAAAAAAAGACACTAGAAACTGGGAAAAAGAAGGGAAAATAGTCCTTCCCCAAAAGGAAGCCCTGGCAATGATCCAGCAGATGCATGCCTGGACACACTTGGGTAATCGAAAGCTAAAATTGTTAATTGAAAAAACTGACTTTCTAATCCCAAGGGCAAGTACACTCATAGAGCAAGTGACATCTGCCTGTAAGGTCTGTCAGCAGGTAAACGCTGGGGCTACCCGAGTGCCAGCAGGGAAACGGACTCGTGGTAACCGCCCGGGAGTCTATTGGGAAATAGACTTTACTGAAGTAAAACCTCACTATGCTGGATATAAGTACTTACTGGTGTTTGTAGATACCTTTTCAGGATGGGTAGAAGCCTACCCCACCCGGCAAGAAACGGCACACATAGTAGCCAAGAAAATTTTGGAAGAAATCTTTCCTAGATTTGGACTTCCCAAGGTAATTGGGTCAGACAACGGGCCGGCCTTCGTTTCTCAGGTAAGTCAGGGGCTTGCCAGGATATTGGGGATTAATTGGAAATTACATTGTGCCTATAGACCCCAGAGCTCAGGACAGGTAGAAAGAATGAATAGAACAAATAAGAGACCCTTACCAAATTGACCTTAGAGACTGGTTTAAAAGATTGGAGACGCCTCCTATCCTTAGCTCTGTTAAGGGCCCGAAATACGCCTAACCGTTTTGGGCTCACTCCATATGAAATCCTCTACGGAGGACCTCCCCCTTTGTCAACCTTGCTTAACGCCTTCTCCCCCTCCGATCCTAAGACTGACCTACAGGCCCGGCTAAAAGGACTCCAAGCAGTACAGGCCCAAATCTGGGCCCCCTTGGCAGAACTGTACCAACCAGGACATCCACAGACCAGTCACCCTTCCAGGTGGGAGACTCTGTCTACGTTAGACGGCATCGCACTCAAGGACTAGAGCCTCGATAGAAAGGACCCTACATTGTTCTCCTGACCACACCCACAGCCATAAAGGTTGACGGAATCTCCACTTGGATCCACGCATCCCACGCCAAGGCTGCTCCAGGGACGCCCGGACCAACACCACCTGAGACATGGAGACTCCGACGCTCCGAGGACCCGCTCAAGATAAGACTCTCTCGTATCTAGCCCCTTGCTTATGCTTATTACTAGCCCTCCTTCCCTGCGTCGCTGGCAGTAATAACCCCCACCGGCCATATAACCTGACCTGGCAGGTAACTGATTTTAGTACTCATGAGGTCTTAGATAAAACCTCAAAAATTGCTCCTATAGGGACTTGGTTCCCTGACCTCTATTTCAACCTAGACAAAATAGCAAAGATAGATGACATGGAAGGAGGAGAATGGAGAAAACAGGCTAGAAGGGTGTCCGTAAGCCGGAACGGGTTCTATGCCTGTCCCGGCTTCAGGACAGGAGAAATGAAAAAAACTTGTGGAGGAATAGATGCCTTGTTTTGCGCTAGTTGGTCCTGTATAACTACTAATGATGGAGAATGGAAATGGGCCACAAAACCCTGGTACATAACCATGTCCTTCGTCCAGCGCTGCACCAGAACCCGATATTCAAAAACTTGCAATCTGGTCCGCATCAAGTTTGAAGATGCAGCGAAATCTGATAACCGTTGGATATCCGGACTAACATGGGGCCTATACTTATACCAAAAGCCACTGTATGGAATCCCTATCCAAATCAAATTAATAGTCAACCCTATCACAGCCCCTGTCGCAGTAGGACCGAACCAAGTTTTATCAGAAACAGGGAAGCCCCTGGCTCCTGCATCGAGAGAGCCCCAACCAAGAGCTCCTAAAAGCACTTCCCCACCCTTAATCTCCACCTCCTCTAAATACACACCCTCAGCCCAAAACGCCACCCGCGGGACCCTTGACCTGGGAATAGGTGACAGGCTCCTAAATCTCATAAAGGGCTCTTATTTCGCTTTAAACCAGACAAAGCCAGAATTTACCTCCTCTTGCTGGCTATGTCTGGCAACAGGCCCCCCTTACTATGAAGGCATCGCCTCCACTAATAATTTCACTAACTCCGCCAATCCTACTGGATGCGCGTGGGAACAACAAAGAAAACTAACCCTGGCTGAGGTTTCTGGGTCGGGAACCTGCATAGGCCAAGTGCCCCCTAGTCATCAGCATCTTTGTAATGTAACCTTGACAGTACCCAGCTCCAATCACTATTTGGTCCCCTCCGAGACGGACTGGTGGGCTTGCAACACTGGGCTCACCCCCTGTGTATCCACAGCCGTTTTTAGCAGCGGCACCCACTATTGCGTATTGGTACAAGTTGTTCCCCGAGTATACTATCACTCTGGAGACTCCTTTGATCTCCGGTATGAGCAAAAAACTCATACTAGACCAAAGAGAGAACCCATCTCCCTCACCCTCGCCGTCATGTTAGGAATTGGGGTAGCGGCTGGAGTTGGGACCGGGACAGCAGCCCTAGTGCATGGTAACCATCATCTACAACAACTTAGAGTAGCCATAGATGAAGACCTTAGAGCCATAGAACAATCTATCACAAAACTTGAAGAGTCCTTGACTTCTCTGTCTGAAGTTGTATTACAAAACCGACGAGGACTAGAAATTGTCTTTCTGAAAGAGGGCGGGCTCTGTGCAGCCCTGAAAGAGCAATGTTGTTTTTATGCAGATCATTCAGGAGTAGTTAAAGATTCTATGGCAAAACTAAGAGAAAGATTAGACAAGAGAAAAAAAGAGAGAGAATCTCAGCAAAATTGGTTTGAAAATTGGTACAACCGATCCCCTTGGTTTAGCACCCTAATCTCCACCATCTTAGGACCCCTCATCCTGCTCACACTCATCCTGACTTTCGGGCCATGCATACTCAACCGCTTACTCACCCTTATTAAAAATAGATTAAACATAGTACATGCTATGGTTCTGACCCAACAATACCAGACCCTCAGGACTGAAGAAGAGGCTCAAGATTGAGCCTCTGACACAAAAAGAGGAGGGAATGAAACTAGGCCTCACAAAACCTAAAAGGTTAGCACCAGGTGGCCCT
>NW_020265999.1:0-1782 GCF_003255815.1 Theropithecus gelada | reverse complement strand
CTCACAGTTCCACATGGCTGGGGAGGCCTCACAATCATAGTGGAAGGCAGAGGAGCAAAGTCACATCTTGAATGGCAGCAGGCAAGCAAGAGAGAGTATGTGCAGGGGAACTCCCCTTTATAAAACCATCAGATCACGTGAGACTTATTCACTATAACAGGAACAGCAGGAAAAGACCCGCCCTCATGATCCAATTACCTCCCACCGAGTCCCTCCCATGACACATGGGAATTATGGGAGCTACAGTTGGATATTTGGGTGGGGACACAGCCAAAGCACATATCAGTATCTAAAATCTGCCACTAATTATGTTCCATCAAACCTCCTTTCCTGTTAGATAGTAGCACCCTTAATGGTATTTCATTCTGGTTCTATAACTCGCTTGGCCATTTTTTGTTTTCTCATTTTTATTGTTGTTTTTGTTGTTGTTTTAAGTAGCCTTATTTCAATCCTTTGGATTAATTCTTATTCAGTGAAAACCTACAGATTCTGAAAGCTGGCTGCCTGGATTGGAATCCCAGCTCTGCCACTTACTAACTGAGAGCTTTGGGCATGTTACTCAACCTCTGTGCCCCAGTTTCATCATCTGTAAAATGGGGATAATGATAGTAGCTACCTCATAGGAACATTGCCAGGGTTAAATGAGTCAATATGATTAAGGTGCTTAGAAGAGTGCCAGGCACAGGAAGTAAGTGCTATGAAAGTTTTGCTATTAGTTTACCAAACTCGAAGTCCTCATCCTCTTCACCAGGCAAGATTAGACCTGAGCTTTGTCTCCTTACAGTTCTGGTGTTCACTTCCATCATCCTTTCTTCTCCCTCAATATTACCAGAATGAGACCAGTATTGGGGTCTGAGGAAGAAGTAAAAGACAGTTGTTGTCCCATTTGACCCAGCAAGGAGACATTCTCTCCTATCCAGCAGTAACGCACTATGCATGGGCTTGATGCTGACCAGTGGTGCTTCCATAGGCCCTCTAAGGAGAGCCCCCTCCTGTGTACCTCCCATAGCCATTGATTGTCCTTTCGGACTCTTGGCTTGTATCTTCCTGCCCCAGCTCACAGCATCCTGCTACATGCCTCAGATGTTCCATTCAGCAGTGGTCACAGGCTCCTGAACTCACCTATTCTTGGTAGCAAACTATTAGGACCATGGGCCTATGCAGAATGAATTTTATGTCCCAGCTGGGACTGAAACTCCAGGTCAGGGGACACGAAGATGGGTCTTGCCCTCTCTCTACCCACAGCCCTCACCAAGTAGCTCACCCCAGGGCTGTTCACCCACACCCTGGACACTGCGGCATCCAACTGAATTAAAGGGCTCACTGGTTCTTAAACAAGCCAGGAGCTTATAGAGCCCACATCCTGCCACCTCGACAAGGGTTTCCCAGAGGCCTGCCTCCCTTGGCTTGAAAAAGGGAAGCAGCTCCCTCGGCTCCCACAACAGGCCAGATTGGTCTTCCTCTAGGCCTTTCCTTATAGCCAGCATTGTGGAGTTGGGGCTGGTGGAGTGATGCCCACACATTCTGAAAAAGTGGTTCCCCCAGTAGCCCCATGCCACAGTTCCCTGATGCTAGAAAGTAGGGTTCTTGACCAGGTGCGGTTGCTCATGCCTGTTATTCCGGGACTTTGGGAGGCTGAGGTGGAGGTATCACCTGAGGTCAGAAGTTCCAGACCAGCCTAGCCAAAATGGTAAACCCCATCTCTACTAATAATATAAAAAGTAGCTGGGCGTGGTGGTGACACATGCCTGTAATCCCAGCTACTTGGGAGGCTGAGGCAAG
>NW_020265998.1:0-1783 GCF_003255815.1 Theropithecus gelada | reverse complement strand
CAAACTACCATCAGAGAATACTATAAACACCTCTACGCAAATAAACTGGAAAACCTAGAAGAAATGGATAATTTCCTGGACACTTACACTCTTCCAAGACTAAACCAGGAAGAAGTTGAATCCCTGAATAGACCAATAGTAGGCTCTGAAATTGAGGCAATAATTAATAGCCTACCAACCAAAAAAAGTCCAGGACCAGATGGATTAACAGCTGAATTCTACCAGAGGTATAAGGAGGAGTTGGTACCATTCCTTCTGAAACTATTCCAATCAATAGAAAAAGAGGGAATCCTCCCTAACTCATTTTATGAGGCCAACATCATCCTGATACCAAAGCCTGGCAGAGACACAACAAAAAAAGAGAATTTTAGACCAATATCCCTGATGAACATCGATGCAAAAATCCTCAATAAAATACTGGCAAACCGGATTCAACAACACATCAAAAAGCTTATCCACCATGATCAAGTGGGCTTCATCCCTGGGATGCAAGGCTGGTTCAACATTCGCAAATCAATAAACATAATCCAGCATATAAACAGAACCAAAGACAAGAACCACATGATTATCTCAATAGATGCAGAAAAGGCTTTTGACAAAATTCAACAGCCCTTCATGCTAAAAACGCTCAATAAATTCGGTATTGATGGAACGTACCTCAAAATAATAAGAGCTATTTATGACAAACCCACAGCCAATATCATACTAAATGGGCAAAAACTGGAAAAATTCCCTTTGAAAACTGGCACAAGACAGGGATGCCCTCTCTCACCACTCCTATTCAACATAGTGTTGGAAGTTCTGGCTAGGGCAATTAGGCAAGAGAAAGAAATCAGGGGTATTCAGTTAGGAAAAGAAGAAGTCAAATTGTCCCTCTTTGCAGATGACATGATTGTATATTTAGAAAACCCCATTGTCTCAGCCCAAAATCTCCTTAAGCTGATAAGCAACTTCAGCAAAGTCTCAGGATACAAAATTAATGTGCAAAAATCACAAGCATTCTTATACACCAATAACAGACAAACACAGAGCCAAATCATGAATGAACTTCCATTCACAATTGCTTCAAAGAGAATAAAATACCTAGGAATCCAACTTACAAGGGATGTAAAGGACCTCTTCAAGGAGAACTACAAACCACTGCTCAGTGAAATAAAAGAGGACACAAACAAATGGAAGAACATACCATGCTCATGGATAGGAAGAATCAATATCGTGAAAATGGCCATACTGCCCAAGGTAATTTATAGATTCAATGCCATCCCCATCAAGCTACCAATGAGTTTCTTCACAGAATTGGAAAAAACTGCTTTAAAGTTCATATGGAACCAAAAAAGAGCCCGCATCTCCAAGACAATCCTAAGTCAAAAGAACAAAGCTGGAGGCATTACGCTACCTGACTTCAAACTATACTACAAGGCTACAGTAACCAAAACAGCATGGTACTGGTACCAAAACAGAGATATAGACCAATGGAACAGAACAGAGTCCTCAGAAATAATACCACACATCTACAGCCATCTGATCTTTGACAAACCTGAGAGAAACAAGAAATGGGGAAAGGATTCCCTATTTAATAAATGGTGCTGGGAAAATTGGCTAGCCATAAGTAGAAAGCTGAAACTGGATCCTTTCCTTACTCCTTATACGAAAATTAATTCAAGATGGATTAGAGACTTAAATGTTAGACCTAATACCATAAAAATCCTAGAGGAAAACCTAGGTAGTACCATTCAGGACATAGGCATGGGCAAAGACTTCATGTCTAAAACACCAAAAGCAA
>NW_020265997.1:0-1783 GCF_003255815.1 Theropithecus gelada | reverse complement strand
TGGAAAGAAGCTTTCTGAGAAACTGCTTAGTGTTCTGTTAATTCATCTCACGGAGTTACATCTTTATTTCGTGGATCTCTTTGCTAGCCTTATTTCTGTGGAATCTGAGAACACATATTTCGGATCCCTTTGAAGTCTATATGACCTAAGGAAATATCCTCCGATAGCAAAGAGAAAGAAGCTTGCTGAGAAACTTCTTTGTGTTCTCTGAAATCATCTCACAGAGTTACAGCTTTAACCTCAAGAAGCCTTTCGCTAAGACAGTTCTTGTGGAATTGCCAAAGTGATATTTGGAAGCCCTTAGAGGGCTATGGTGAGAAAGGAAATATCCTCAGATGAAATGTGGAAAGAATCTTTCTGAGACACTGCTCTGTGACGTGTGACTTCCACTCAGAGAGTTACATCTGTATTTCGTGGATCTCCTTGCTAGCCTTATTTCTGTGGAATCTGAGAACAGATATTTCGGATCCCTTTGAAGACTATAGGGCCAAAGGAAATATCCTCCGATAACAAAGAGAAAGAAGGTTTCTGAGAAACTACTTTGTGTTCTGTGAAATCATCTCGCAGAGTTAGAGCTTTCCCCTCAAGAAGCGTTTGGCTAAGACAGTTCTTTTGGAATTGGCAAAGTGGTATTTGGAATCCCGTAGAGGGCTATAGTGAAAAAGGAAATATCCTCAGACGAAATCTGGAAAGAAGCTTTCTGAGAAACTGCTCTGTGATGTGTGACTTCCACTCAGAGAGTTACATCTGCATTTCGGGGATCTCTTTGCTAGCCTTATTTCTGTGGAATCTGAGAAAAGATATTTCAGATCCCTTTGAAGACTATAGGGCCAAAGGAAATATCCTCCGATAACAAAGAGAAAGAAGCTTTCTGGGAAACTTCTTTGTGTTCTGTGAAATCATCTCACAGAGTTACAGCTTTCCCCTCAAGAAGCCTTTCGGTAAGACAGTTCTTGTGGAATTGGCAAAGAGATATTTGGAAGCCCTTAGAGGGCTATGGTGAAAAAGGAAATATCCTCAGATGATATCTGGAAAGAAGCTTTCTGAGAAACTGATTAGTGTTCTGTTAATTCGTCTCACAGTGTTACATCTGCATTTCTTGGATCTCTTTGCTAGCCTTATTTCTGTGGAATATGAGAACAGATATTTCGGATCCCTCTGAAGACTATAGAGCCAAAGGAAATATCCTTCGATAACAAAGAGAAAGAAGCTTTCTGAGAAACTTCTTGGTGTTCTGTGAAATCATCTCACAGAGTTACAGCTTTCCCCTCAAGAAGCCTTTGGCTAAGACAGTTCTTTGGAATTGGCAAAGTGATATTTGGAAGCCCATAGAGGGCTATGGTGAAAAAGGAAATATCCTCAGGTGAAATCTGGAAAGAAGCTTTCTGAATAACTGCTTAGTGTTCTGTTAATTCATCTCACAGAGTCGCGTCTGTATTCCGTGGATCTCTTTGCTAGCCTTATTTCTGTGGAATCTGAGGACAGATATTTCGGATCCCTTTGAATACTTTAGGGCCAAAGGAAATATCCTCCGATAACAAAGAGAAAGAAGCTTTCTGAGAAACTTCTTTGTGTTCTGTGAAATCATCTCACAGAGTTACAGCTTTCCGCTCAAGAAGCCTTTCGATTAGACAGTTGTTGTGGAATTGACAAAGTGACATTTGGAAGCCCATAGAGGGCTATGTTGAAAAAGGAAATATCCTCAGATGAAATCTGGAAAGAAGCTTTCTGAGAAACTGCTTAGTGTTCTGTTAATTCAGCTCACAGAGTTACATCTGTATTT